>NC_045428.1:216853606-217153606 GCF_902635505.1 Sarcophilus harrisii | reverse complement strand
TACTAAAACAGTAAGTGTTTTTTTCATTTTGAAACTCAATTAGAGTTTCTTCTGATGCAGCTTCTTCTCATAGGTTACAGGCAGTCAGGGATTTTGTTGGATGGGTGGTGGGAAATATATTAACAGAGTATAGCAGAGCTGTTGAAAGAATACAAAGATGACAATGATAACATTAGAAATCCCAAGATAATTTCAACTGTAATTAGAGTGTAATTAGATCATCCTTCTTTAAGATGAGACTTTTATCATGAAAGAGCTGAATTGTAAAAAATAAACAACTTGTCAATGGAGCAAATTTTCCCTTTTTGAAATTTTGACTGACAGCCAACATGAATTTATTTAACAGTTACTATAAAAAGTTGAAACAATCTAATGGGTTAGATAACACACAAACTCTGTACAGACAAGATATGTACAAGATAAGTCAGAGGTAATTTCAAAGAGAAGGCACTAGTATTAAAGAGGACCAAGAAAGGATTAGTTACATAAGATGGAATTTTAGCTGAGACTTGAAGGAAGCCAGAACATAGAGGAGAGTCAGTGAAATTTCCCAGAACTGGGAGGTGGAATAAGAAAGTCAGGAGTCCTATGTCTTTGGATTGTACAATACTTGGAGAGGAAATAAGTGTGTGACTGGAAATATAGAAAGGGGACAAGGTATTATGAGTTTTAAAAGTCAATCAATCTTAAAAACTTGATGCATTCCAAGTATTATGCTAATAAGCTCTGAAAACAGTGTATAGATTAAGTTTAAAGATAAATTATTGATTGCTTCTTACTATGAGTCTCTGAGTCTCTGATTCAAGTTCCCAATTCCCACAAGAATCTGAAAATTACAAATACTGTCATTTCAACTCCCAAGTATTTGAAACTTGCTTAGACATTTCAGTCATGGGTGATGGCCTACATAGCTGCATAGAGATTAAAGGTGGTATATTGAGCATGGAAGAACTAAGAAGTACAGTTTATATCACCTTGCCCCTTTTTGGCGATTCCAGAGCAAAGGAAAGAGTATTAGAATATCCCTAGTCCTTTGTTTCCTGGAAAACTCTAAATTCTAATCTGTTCCAATCTTATATATTATCCAGATAATTAGTGCCAAGCAGAGTAGGAAATTGTATGATATGATTCAAAATGTGTCAGGAAATCTTTCCCTTTCTAGCATCTGAAACTTCAATCGAAATTCATTCTTTAAAGTGGATTTTTTTGTACTTTGTTCAAATCAGTTCAATTGAACAAGTATTTATTTAGCATATAAGAAAAAATTAAGTAGTCTTTTTTACTGGATAAATAGGATGTTTGCACAAATAAGAAAAAATTATGACTCCGAATGAAGGAAGTAAAAGAGAATTTAGTAAAATAGGATAATGTCATCACAGATACATGCAAGATATTATAAGAGTTAAGGAGAGGAAGAGGTCATTTGTAGTCACAGAGTTAAGAGAAGGATTCATGTAATAGGGAGATTGGATTCCACATGATGAGGAAAAGAGAAGAAGTGATGAGACAGGATGTCCTAGGAATTTTTTTTTATTTAATATATCTTTTCCCCAATTATATGTAAAAACATTTTTAACATTTATTTTTAAACTTTGAGTTCCATGCTCTCCCTTTCTCCCTTCCCACCTTCCTCACTGAGAAAGCAAGCAATTCAAATATAGATTATACCTGTGTAATCATACAAAACATTTCCATATTAGTTATGTTATTCAAGAAAACATAATAAAAAAAATTCTAGAAAAATAAAGTAAAGACAGTATGCTTCAATCCATATTCAGACACCATCAGTTCTCCTAGGAATGTATGGCATTTTTCATAAGTTCTTCAGAGTTGTCTTGGATCATTGTATTGCAATGAATAGCTAATTCATTCACAGGTAGCCATCTTAGAAATTTGCTATTACTTTGTAGACAGTATATTTCACTTTGCATCAGCTCATGGAGGACTTTCTAGGTTTTTCTGAGAGTCTGTCTCATCAATTCATATAGCACAATAGTATTCCATCATATTCATATTCCACAATTTTGTTTAACCATTTTCCAATTGAGGGGCATTCTCTCAATGTCCAATTCCTTGCCACCAAAAAAGACCTATTATAACTATTATTTACTTACAGGTCTTTTTCCTTTTTGCTTTTAATCTCTTAGGATTTGGGTTTTAATAGTGGTATTATCAAAGGGTATATAGGGTTTTATACCCTTTGGGCATAGTTCATAAGGGCTTTACAGTATGATGGAATCAGTTTATTACTCCATCAGTAGTTCATTAATGTCTCATTTTCCCCATATCCTCTCCAACATTTATTATTTTCCTTTTTCTATTATCCAATTAAGTAGGCATGAAGTAGTACCTCAGAATTGTTTTTAATTTGTAGTTTTCTATTTAATAATAAGAGCATTTTTTTTCATATGGCTATAGATAGCTTTTGTTACTTCATCTGACAACAGTTTATATCTTCTTAGTTATAAATTGGGGAATGGCTTTTATTTTTGTAAATTTGATTCAATTCTCTACATGTTTGAAAAATGAGGATTTTATTGGAAAAACTTGCTTCAAATTTTTTTTCAGTTACTATTTCTATCTGTATTTTCCTCCATCCTATTTCCCCCGATATTTATTCTTTTCATTCTCTCCTTAGACCCTGTCCATCCTCAAAAGTGTTTTGTTTTTGACTAATATCTCCTCAATCTGGCTTTCCTTCAATCACCCTACCTTCTTCTCATATCCCCTTCCCTTCCTACTTTCCTGTAGAGTAAGATAGTTTTCTGTTCTCAAAAAAGGGTGTCCGTTATTCCCTTTGAGCCAGTTATAATGAGAGTAAGGTTTAATCACTCCCCTTCATTTCCTTCATCTTTCCCTCCACTGTAAAAACCTTGTCTTGCCTCTTTATCCTATTCTACTTCTCCCTTTCTCTTTCTCCCTTTGATTTTTTGGTAGATATGGTCCCTTCATATTCAATTCACACCTGTGTCTTCTGTCTATATATGTACTTCTTTTAACTGTCCTAATAATGAGAAATTTTTATGAATTATAAGTTTCTTTTTTTTTTTAATTTAATAGCCTTTTATTTACAGGTTATATGTATGGGTAACTTTACAGCATGAACAGTTGCCAAACCTCTTGTTCCAATTTTTCACCTCTTACCCCCCACCCCCTCCCCCAGATGGCAGGATGACCAGTAGATGTTAACTATATTAAAATATAAATTAGATACACAATAAGTATACATGACCAAAACATTTTGCTGTACAAAAAGAATCAGACTCTGAAATATTGTACAATTAGCTTGTGAAGGAAATCAAAAATGCAGGTGGGCATAAATATGGGGATTGGGAATTCAATGTAATGGTTTTTAGTCATCTCCCAGAGTTCTTTCTCTGGGTGTAACTGGTTCAGTTCATTACTGCTCCATTGGAAATGATTTGGTTGATCTCATTGCTGAGGATGGCCAGGTCCATCAGAACTGGTCATCATACAGCATTGTTGTTGAAGTATATAATGATCTCCTGGTCCTGCTCATTTCACTCAGCATCAGTTCGTGTAAGTCTCTCCAGGACTTTCTGAAATCATCCTGTTGGTCATTTCTTACAGAACAATAATATTCCATATGAATTATAAGTTTCATCTTCCCATGTAGTAATGTAATTAGTTCAACCTTATTAAGGATAAAAGATTAAAAAAATGAAGGATTAAAGATAGAAATATGATTTCCCTTTCCTTTATACTTCTCTATGCTTCTCTTGAGTGTTATATTTCAAGTCAGATTTTATATTCAGCTTTGGTCTTCTGATCAAGAATTCTTGAAAGTTCTCAATTTCATTGACTAAACAATTTTCCCTAAAGAGATTTTTTCCCCTGAAGGATTATACTCAGTTTTACCAGGTAGGTGCTTCTTGGTTGCAATCCTAGCTCCTTTACCCTCTGGAATATCATATTCCAAGCCCTCCAATCCTTTAATATAGAAGCTAGCTAAAGTTGTGTTATCCTGACTACGGGCCCCACCATACATGAATTGTTACTTTCTAGTTGCTTGAAAGATTCTCTCTTTGACATGGGAGCTCTGAAATTTTGCTCTAATGTATCTGGGAGTTTTTCATTTTGGAATCTCAGCAAGTGATCATTACATTCTTTCAATTTCTCTTTTTCCCTCTAGTTTTGGAATCTCAGAGAAATTTTCCTTGATAATTTCCTGAAAAATGATGCTCAAGTCTTTTTTTGGTCACAGTTTTCAAGTGGCCTAATTTTTTAAAATTATATCTTCTGGATCTATTTTCCAAGTCAATATTTTTTTCCAGTGAGATTATATTGTTTTTTTTTTCAATCTTTGGGTTTTGTTTTATTGTTTCTTGATCTCTCATAAAGTCATTAGCTTCCATTTGTTCAATTCAAATTTTTAAGGGATAATTTTCTGTTGTGTCTGGACTAGCTGTTTGGAGGATCTCAGTACCAATCCTAGTCCTTGGTTTTAGAAGAGGGGTAAAAAGGCAGGACTCACATGGATGGTCAAACATGAAATCCGTTTATTCCAAATTCTCTCAGCCTTATATACCCTAATAGCTTCACATAACCATAACACATTGCACATGTGAGATCACATAAACAACTTGCTATTATATGTAGATGACTCTTTTGTAGTGTTCTTTTTTTAGTTTTCTTGGAGGTCTCTGGGCAGTCTTCCTTTTAGCAGAGTAATCACCAAAAACGTAGTCAGGTGTTAAAGTCCAAATCCTTTATTATCTCTTTCAAAGTCTTATCTCCTTTCCTGGGGCCCAGTTAGTTTTCTTAAAGGCCTTTCAGAAGGCCTTTTTGGCCTTGGTTTCAGTGGAGAAAATGCAGGATGATAGGCCATTATGGTGGTGTGAGATGAAGTGAGTCTGAGTCCAAGGGTTTGTGCTTCAGCCTCCAACCACCACAAAGGTGGATGATGAAATGAATTTGTCTCTGTCTCTTTTGGCTGAGTTTGTCTCAGCTTATATGCTCTATACTGAGTATAAACCAATCATTATATCACTAGGAAACCATTATTTGTTGTAAGATTAAATTAATCATCCTGAACTTAGAAAACTATTAAGCACCTTGCTAAAATAGATCACCATTGTCTCATCAATTCCACTGACTTAACATCTTGTAAGAATCCTTGTTTCAGAGTTCTGGCCCATAACACTCTTTTGGTATCACTCTGCTTTAATTACAACATAGGTTGTCACCACCTCCTGACTTCTCAGGAAGGCCCAGAGCCTTTAGGGGAGATGGGGAGCCACACCAGACATTGTCAGTAGGTTCCCTCTGGGCTGAAGAGTCTTATACCTCACCCAAAGTTCCCACACTATCTGTAGCCCTCTACATCTCTCCCTTTTTTTTATTATTTTTATTATTTTTTTATTTTAATTGAAGCAGTTATATATCAGTGGTTAAATCCATCAGCATGGGAGGAATCACACAGGCAAGTAGTAATATCATATAAGCAAGTAATAACAGAAAAAACAATATGAATAAACCAGTCTTTTATAGACTTCCATGAGTCCCAGATGGAAGGTGTAGAAAATAACTATCAATTCACAACCACACATATACTTTTTTCAGTAGCCAAGAAATAGTCCAAAGCCAATCTATTGTCCATCACTTCATGTGTTAGGAAATCCAATGATTTCTGCAGGTTTTGAAGTCATGCATCAGTCTCATTAACAATTATTTTTATGATCACGGTAATATTCAAAAGTCAATTGCCATACACAAAGGGGTAACTTCCATGCTCTTTCAATGATGGGTACAGACAGAGATGGAATCACCAGATGTTTCTTACGTCTTCTACTTTGTTTCAAGGGTATTCTCTTTTTCTGTCTCTCTCCAATGGACAAGGCAGATGTGGCTCATAGGCACCCATTGGATTTCTTTTCCATTTGTAGAGACACAAGCAAACCCTCTGCCCCAAGCGGTTAATTTATCTAATCCCTTCCATTCACCATTATCTGGATCTCTCCACATCACCTGGCAATTATCTAAAGATAGTGGAGCTGCTCTCACTGGACACTGCCCTTCTGCATCTTTGTCAAAAATAAAAAAATTAATAGTATAAAGAGCTAAGTTTAGAAGTTCTCTAGGGTTACCTGTGGCTCCCCCTTTCTTTTATTTTTGGAGGAGTGTCTTGATGTCTCTGTTGCTCCTCTCTACTATTGCCTGTCCTTGAGGATTAAAAGGTATGCCAGTGGCGTGTAAAATCTGATACTGTGCACAAAAGTATACAAAATGTTTAGAAGTATATGCAGGTCCATTATCTGTTTTTATTGCTTGTGGCACACCCATAACTGCAAAGGCCTGTGTAAGGAATTCAGTGACTACCTGGGCTATCTCTTTTGCTGCTGGTATTGCAAAAGTAAATCCTGAAAAGGTGTCTACTACCACATGGATAAAAGACAGACGACCAAAAGATTTATAATGAATCACATCCATTTGCCAAATTTCACTGGGTCTCAAACCACAAGGATTCTTCCCTGGAGGGAGCATAGGAGCATGGAAAGGAAGGCAAGCTGTATAGCCTTTGACTATATTCCTAGCTTCCTCTTTAGTTATCCCAAATTGCAGATGTAAAGCTCAAGCAGCCTGATGATATTTAGAATGAGATTCTTGGGCTGCCTGAAATAGAGGAATGTTAGAAAACATGGTAGACAGTGATCTATCTGCCTTTGAGTTTCCATAAAAAAAAAACAAGACCTGGAAGTCCTGTATGATAGTAGATATGCAAGAGGTAATACTTACCTAGATGTTTTCTCACTTGCTTCTGAAGTTCCTTAAAAAGCTGATATATGTTAGAGGCTACAAATTTTATTTGGGCTGTGGCAAGTCTGAATAGGCTGAATCAGATATTATATTTACATTTCCTGAGTAATAAGTAAAAGCTAGCATATTTGCATACAATTCATTCTGTTAAATGGATTGAAAAGGAGTTATGACTACTCTCTTTATAGTTAAGTCATAAGAGTATATAGCACAAATGTTACATTTGAATGAATCTGTAAAGGCTAGTTGGTCCTTTAAGAGGAAACTTAGAAATCTTTTCTTCAGAAATCCATGGCCAATTATGTAATAGCCGGGTTATCTTTAAGGGAGAACCCGTGTATAAAATTTGGAGCTGTGGACAATAAAATTTGCCACTCTGGAACGTTTAATAGCATACATTTGATTTGTGCATTGGTATAAAAGCTGTATATCTTGTCAGGTCTTATCCCAGATAATTGTATTACTTGCTTAGTGGCCTTTAATAAGATTTTAACCACAAACACTGGTAAGAAATAAAGCTTTGGTCTGGTTGTGTTTGGAAAGTCACCCACTGTATCACACTGTGTCCTTGATGAAGGACTGCTATGGGTGCCTCTTTTATAGCAAAAACTGATATTTCCAAGGGTTTTTGAGTGACTCTTTCAACCACATTGGATAAAACCAATTCAACCTCTCTCAGAGTCTTTTGGGCTTCTTTTGTAAGCTGGTGTGGTGAGTGTAAAGCAGTGTTTCCCCTTAAAATGTCATACAATGATTGTAATTGATAAATAGTTAAGTCTAACATTGGACAAATCCATTGGATATCTCCTATCAATTTCTGAAAGTCATTTAAGGTGTTCAATTTCTCTATTCTTAAAGAAAGTTTTTGTACTGTAAGTACCTTGGGATATATTTCATATCCTAAATATGGAAAAGGAGTGTGCCTTTGAATTTTTTCTGGGGCTATATAAAATTAGTAATTCCTTAGTGTTTCTATGGTCTTTTGTAGACATGCTTCTAAAATTTGCTTCTCAGGTGCATACCCCAAGATATCATCCATGTAATATAACAACATAACTTTTGGAAATGCTTTTCTTACTGAAGTAAGAGAAGCAGCCACACATATTTGACACATGTTAGGGCTATTTTTCATTCCCTGTGGCAAAACTGTCTATTCATATATTTTATAAGGCTCAGCTAAGTCTCTGCTGGGCATTGAAAAGGCAAATTTTTTCATATCCTCCTTATCCAGAAGGATGGAATAGAAACAATCCTTAATACCTATAACCCAAACAGGCCATGCGCTAGGCAATTGAGTAAGAGATGGAAGTCTAGGCTGAAGAGTTCCCATAGTTTCCATCTGTTCATTTACTTTTCTCAAATCAGTCAATATCCTCCATTTTCCAGATTTCATTTTTACAACAAATACAGGAGAATTCCAAGGACTTAGAGAAGATTGTAAGTGTCTTGGTCAAGTTGGTCCTGCACTATATCTAATAAAGCCTGAATTTTTTTACTGCTTAAGGGCCACTTTTTCACCCATATTGGTGTTTTAGCTTTCCATTGGATGGGGATACTTTTAAGGGCTGGCAGCCCTTCTACAACGGCCTTACCTAAAAAGTCAAAGTGCTCAATGGTAATCCTTACTGCAGTAAAATGTCTCCTCTCTTTTGCCTTGCCTCAGGCCATAGGAAAGCAAAACTGTGCTGGTGGTGCTGATGATGTCATGACTCCTCCAGCTCCCCCTTCACCCAACCTTGAAGGTGCAATTGAAGGAGGAGGATCAGAAAGCAGAGAATACCCTAAAAACACATGCTCAGGCATAGGTGGAAATAAAGTAGAGCTGAGAAATGGAGAAACCCTACCCCCCTCAAATCCCCTAGAGCAGTAATGAACAATATAAATAAACAAAATACTAAAAAAGACTTCCTTAGCTCCCTCCCATGTGCTATACCCTCCTGGGCTACAGGCACCAACCCTCTGCTTGTTTTTCTCTTCATACTTCCTTGTTTGACACCCCCAGAAAAGGGGGTGACCCACCCTTTTTCTTTTTCTTATATGTAAGATTTCTTAAAGTCAATTTTCCTCCGTTGTATTCAGTTAGTTGTTCTCCCGCTACCTTCCACATCTCTGGCTCCAAACTCTCCTTCTTACAAAGCCACAGAGAGTGCACTCCCGAGCATGCCAGAACTCAGTGATCCGTTTCTAAGTTACCAACAAACCTTGCTTCTCTTTTAACCTAATTACACCTGCTTCATACGTCCCTTGGGAGGGAGGCTCTTTTGTTACTATTTGCTTCATTTTGTTTGAAAAACAAAAGTGATTAGATTCCTGCTTGCCTGTCTTTATATTTACCCTATTCCTAGGGTCATGCTCAGGGACTCCTCAATTGAACTCGCACTGTTCTTGTCAGTCGAGCTGCTTTGTGCCCTGCTTCTCAAGGCTTCATGTTGAACACCAAATGTTGTGCCTGGAATAGCTCTCTGAAGAATCTTGGTACCAATTGGAGTTCTTGGTCTTAGAAGAGGAGTGAAGAGGCAGGACTCATGTGGATGGTCAAACATGGAGTTTGCTTGTTCTATTCTCTCAGCCTTATATACCCTAATACCTTTATATAACCATAGCACACTGGACTTACTAGGACCACATAAACAACTTGCTATTGTATGTAGATGAATCTCTGCCATTTGGCATCACTCTGCTTTTTAAACACAGATTGTCACTGCCTCCTACTTTTCAGGAAGAATTAGAGCCTTTAGGGGAGATGGAGAGTCAAACCAGACATTGTCAGCAGGTTCCCGTTGGCCTGAAAGGTGTTATGCCTCATGCCTCACCCAAAATTTCCCCACTATCTGTGGCCCTCTACAATTTTGTTCAGTGAACTTTTGTATCTCTTTTTCCATTTGCCCAATTCTACTTTTTAAGAAGATTTTTTTTTTCCTTCAGTGAATTTTTGTGCCTCTCTTTCCATTTGGCCAATTTTGCTTTTCAAAGTATTCTTCTCATTTGCTCTTTGTGCCTCTTTTACCATTTGGCCTAGTCTATTTTTAAACGTGTTGTTTTCTTCAGTTTATGTGCATGTGTGTATATATTTTGCCAAGCTGTAGACTTTTTTTTTATTTTCTTGCATCACTCTTATTTCTCTTCCCACTTTTTCCTCTTCCTCTCTTACTTGATTTTCAAAATCCTTTTTGAGCTGTTCCATGGCCTGAGATCAATTCAAATTTTTCTTGGAAGCTTTTATTATGTTATCTTCTTCTGAGCCATACAATCAAATGCTATGAAAAAGTATTTGTATTTTAAGACTAAAGAATTTGGAACAGGAAAGTGACATGATCAGACTTGGACCTTGAAATTATTTTGTCTTCTAAAATGATGGATAAACATGAATATATTTGAGAAAGTTAACAATCTAAATCTTATCAGTCATTTATATATTAGCATGAATTACTCCATTCAGTTTTTTTCTGAGAGGTCTCAATATTGAAGACAGTAATGAGAAAGCTTAAAGAAATTGCATAATTTATCCAAGATTAAGGAGAGAGAGTAATTGGGAGAAAGTACTATCCTTGCTTGATTCATAGTTTTTGCTAAAGTTGACTCCCAAGACTAGAAATCAATTCGGTCAATGAAGTTTTAGTGACATCCTTTAACTAAGATCCTTACCTCTTACAATAGCTGATTTCAGTCACTCTATCAGTGTTGCTAAAATTGTCTCTCTCCCTCCATATACTCCAAGGTCTTATTTGTCATTTGTCATTATGCAAACCATTAATGGCCAAAGAAAAGGTCCTGCCTTTACCAAAATAATGAACAATTAAATCTATTTGTTAACTTGTGGGATGTTCCTTTAAACACACACACACACACACACACACACACCAGCTGTGGCCATTACAGATGTCTGACCATAAACAAAATTCTGTTGGAACTTTTTTCAAGTGGAAGACAAAATTAGGGTTGAGAGTGAGGAACAGAAAGCAGGGGAAAAGGAAACAAAACTAGAGGGCATAGAAAGGAAAAGAGGAGTGGAATAAGAAAACAGGAAGGATAAAAAAGAGAAGCTCCAAATCACATATCAGTGACAGAAGAAAAAAATAAAAACAATATGCATAATCATCACAACTCTCACTTGCACAGCACGTTCAGATTCTCAAAGTTGTTTCTTTGGAACAATCCAAAGAAACAAACAATATATATGTAGGTTTTTCTCCCTGATCAAAAATGCTGTTCCAACACAGGACTCAAAATTAAAAGGGAGATGTTACTCTTGATAGATTAGATAGATAGACACAATAAAGGCAGGAATTTGAGCCAGGAGGATGGAAGCCAATTGCCTTGCCACCTTTACTTTACTTTTGGATAGAGGACAATCACCTTGCCTTCACTTTGTTTTTATTTTAAGCCAGTTTCTTTTACTTGACAATACAAAGCGAACCTAGAAAGTAAAGTGGCCTTTGGACCCCCAACTTTCATACAGTTTCTATGAGGCCCTTGAGACAAAGTCTTCTGAATTGGATTTGAGGCAGGCACATGATCCCTAAAAGGGGCTGAACAGGAATCACAAAGATTTTCTAACCAGGTTACCTATGACAAAAGACCACAATTCAACATTAAGTACAGGATGTTAAAAAGAAAAGAGTCAATTTTAGCCTATGGACCCTGTGCCTATTTTTGAAGTGGTAGCTTGGTCATGATTAATGAGGTTTTAGCCTGTCCTTTTCAAGGCTTTCTAGTGACTTCACCCTAATCAACTAGAGTTCAGTGGCTGTAAAGAGAGAAAGCCCAGAAGCTGGTAGCGGGGAGGATGCCCAGCAGTGACTCCAAATCTACAAAGCAATGCAACCGTTGCAGACCAAAGCTGTTAAACTCCAGAATAGAAGAGCAAAGAACAGCATGATGTCATTCCCAGAAGATTCCTTCTGTGTTGAAGGCATGGCAATACATCTTAGAAAACTGCTTCCCTCACAACAAGGGATATTGAAATTGAGATCAGAAGATCTGAATTTAATGTCTTACATACATGTGCTTTCCACACACAATCCTTAGACACAGACATTCCTGGCATGTGCCTCTTTATGTACATTTCCTGAGCACAAATATTTTCTATATGTGTACTCCCCATTATAGTCCAGGTCATGAATGCTTTCCGAGTATGTGTCCTCTTTGTTGTGGTATAACTAGTTGGAGAATGTATCCCATGTCTAAGCAGAAGGATCTTTTCTTGTCATTTTATTAACTATTTTGTTTCATTAAATGCCTTTTGTTTCAACAACAGTTTTCTGCCAGACTGGTAAATAAACCTACAAGTTGGGGCTTGTGAACTATAATTTTGGAAGCTGCTGACCTATAGAATTTATTACCTCTGCACTGTCTTTTGTAGGATACCAACTATGAAAGACATGATCCAGGAACAGCAAGTGCAAATATTATTACCTACTTGCCTTTAAAAGAAGTTAAGTAATTTGTCCAAGGTTGCAGTATTAATAAGAGGGATAGGTGGAATTTGAAATTGAATTTGAGTATGATCTCAAATCCAGGATCCTTTCTTATTTCACAGTACAGGATAGGGGAAATACTTTGTAAGCCTTAACACGTTGTAAAAATGTGACTTATTTCTAGTATATCATATGATCTTCAATGATAGACATGTGTTAACATATAAGATGTCTCTGATAAACTAAACATTCAGTATAGCATAGTCTGTGTTATGTTTTATTGGAACTACCATTTGGGGAGAGTTGTATGAACTGATATAGAATAAAGTGAGCAGAACCAAAAGAATAATCTAAACTATAATAACATCATAGAAGCAAATGATTTTGAAAAATTTGTGTGACCCTGAGCAAGTCACTTAATCCCAATTGATTAAGCAAAAAAAAAAAAGGAAAGAAAAATAAAAGAAAAAAAGAAAGATTTAAGATCTTTGATCAATATAGTGATCAGTTATTCACAAATGATGATGAATGCTGCCAGCTTCCTGACATAGAAGTGATGAACTAAATATCCTGAATGAGACATTCAGCTTTTGACATGACCATTGTGAGAATCCATTTTTGCTTGACCATGCATATTTGTTATGAGAGTTTTTTTTTTTTTTCTAGTGAGGGGAACAGACCTGGAGAGAAAAAAAAAAGTTAGTTTAAAAAAAAAAGAAAAAACTTAGTTTTAAATTAAAAATACTTTAATGGTATGTACAGGTAGCCACAAAAGACTCCATAGTTTAAAATGCTTCCCTGGGATTCATAAAAAGTGACTAAAATATATCTAAAAAATGAACTCCACAGAATAAAAAGAGAAAACAATATTATTCTTTTTATCCAGATGGGAGCCAAAATGACAGGTAGTAGAGAGAGGGATCCTATTTGCTTCTTGATCAAACATGGAATTCCTATTTATTGTATCAGAATTGTGATCAAAACCCTTCCCTGGTCTTAATTACAAATGGAAAAGCAGCATGATAGTAGCTAGTGGGTTGGTCTTGATGTAAGGAAAGATGGAGTTCAGATTCTGTCTCTGGCATCTTCGAGCTGTATTACCATAAGTAAATCATAACCTTTCAGTGCATTAGACAACTTTCTAAAACCATAAGTTATAGATGAGTTACTTCAGCAGAGTTCTTGCAGCACAATAGTATTCCAATATATTTATATGCCATAATTTGTTCAAACATTATGCAATCAATGGGCATTACCTTAGTCTTTCACACCATGAAAAAAGCTATAAATACTTTCATATAGATAGGACCTTTTTTCTTCCTTTGATTTCTTTGGGACATAATTCCAAGGGAATGTCATTGGGTCAAAAGGTATGCACAATCTGCACACATATATTTAACATGTATAGGACTGCTTGCCATCTGGGGGAGGGGGTGGAGGGAGGAAGGGGAAAAGTTGGAACAGAAGTGAATGCAAGGGATAATGTTGTAAAAAATTACCCAGGCATGGGTTCTGTCAATACAAAGTTATAATTATCAAAAAGGAAAAAAAGGGGAAAAAAGGGTATGCACAAATATTATATAATGATCAACTATGATAAACAAAGTTCTTTTTAGCAATACAATGATCCAAGACAATTCTAAAAGATTCATAATGGAAAAGGCTATCCACATCAAACAAAGAACTATGGAGTCTGAATGCAAATCAAAGCACACTGTTTTCATTTATGTGGGGTTTGTTTTTATTCTTTTTCATAGTTTTTTTGCTGATTTTTCTTTCACAACATGACTAATGTGAAAATATTTTAAATGGTTAGATACGTATATCAGATTTCTTGCTCTGTTGGGAAGGGGGAGGGGAGAAAGTGAAAGAAATTTGGAACTCAAAATCTTATAAAAATGAAAATTAAAAATTTTTTATGCAAATAGAAAAAATAAAATTCTATTTACAAAAAGAAAAAAAAAGAATATTGGAGAGACTTACATGAACTGATGCTGAGTGAAGTGAGTAGAAGCAGAAGAACATGGTACACAACAAAAGCAAAATTACATTATGATCTGATTGGATGGATGTGGCTCTACTCAATAATGAGGTGATTCAGGCCTGTTCCAATGGTCTTGTAATGAAGAAAGCTATCTGCACCGAAAGAGAGGACTGTGGGGACTGAGTATGGATCACAACATAGCATTTTCACCTTTTTTGTTGCAGTTTTCTTGCATTTTTGTTTTCTTTTTCATGTTGGTTAGAGAAGAAACTAAGAGAAGAAATAAAATAGCTTTGAGTTCACAATATGCCAGTAAAAATGACATGAGACCAGGAAAGGAAGTAGAGAAACTTTGACAGCAATAATACCTAAAATCCCGTACCTAGTGCTATGGAATTGGCATCTGCTGTCTTCCTCCTTCTCTTATAACCCCATTCCCACCCTAAAATCCATGATTCTTCCAACCCTATTGTTTTTCAGTCTTTAGTAATCCCTTTTAGGATTTTCTTGACAAAGTTACAAAAGTGGTTTGCCATTTCATTCTCCAGCTCATTTTACAAATGAGGAAATTGAGGCAAACAGGATTAAGTGACTTGCCCAGGGTCACACAGCTAGTTAAGTATCTGAGGCCAGATTTGAATTTGGAAAGATGGGTCTTTTGATTCCAGGCCTTGCCCCCATCCACTGTGTCACTTAGCTGTTCTATACTTGTTTAAAAAATATGAAAAGATAGGGCTTCTCATTGATTCTTCTCTTTAACTAATTTAATTTCACAATACTTTTTATTTTGAATTTAAATTTCTATACACTCAGGAGAACTCAACTATGAATATCCATTTGTCACCACTTCCCTTTTCTAAAGTATACAAAATATTCTCCACATTATTTGTAGAATTGTCCTGCTTGTTATCTGTGCTCCTTTGTGAATTTTCTTCTATTTATTTCTGTGGACTGTCGGAAATTTCATTCTTTTGGGGAAGGGGGAGAGGCTAATCCCATCCATGAACACAATCAACTCAGAGTTTAAAAGGAAGGGAGAGAGGAATAAGAGAAAACCCTAGTTACAAATAAGCTTACTTGGGGTAGCTAGGTGGTTCAGTGGATACAGCATCAGCCCTGAAATCAGGAGGACCTAAGTTCAGATCTGATCTCATTAGCACTTCCTCAGACACTAGTGACCCTGGGCAAGTCACTTAACCCCAATTGCCTTAGCAAAAAAATAGATAGATAAATAAATAAATTTACTCAAGTAAAACCAATCAAATAGGGGCCATGTCCAAAATTGCATGCCTCTGCAACTTATGTTCATCATCTCATAGTCAGGAGGTGGGTAACATTTTAGTTCTACTGGAGACAAGGTTGGTTGTGGTTTTAATGAAAATTCTTAAACCTTTCAAAATTGTTTTTCTCTGCAGTGTTATCTTCATATAAAATGTTCTCCTGTATCTATTCACTATGTTCTTCACTTTGAGCACCCACGACTCTTTTGTTATAGTGCAATACCAAACAGCACATTGTAATATATTGCATTTGTTCAGTCTTTTCCTAAATGTATAAGAAGTAATCTTAGGCAGTCCCTTAGATTTAAATTCTTCACAAACTTCTTCTCAGTAACAACCCAATCCTCCAACCTTTCCCCAATCTCACCCCTGCCCATCTTCCCCTGTCCCCAACACACAAACACTTAACCATTGGGGAGTTTATTTTGTTAGTTTCCTACTTACATTTCTTTTTTTAAATATATGCTTTATAGGGAGAGAGACAATTTGGAACTCAAAAGTTTCTTTAAAACAAATATTAAAAATAGTTCTATATGTAATTGTAATAACAAAATATAAAATTTTTATAAAAACTTAAAAATTGAAAAATGTTTTAAAATATGCTTTATACACATCTTTTGTATTTGCATCATAGTTTTTCTTGTGGTCAAGAAAAACAGTTAAGCCATCAGATACTGTGACCACAGATGCATTCAATATTTTGTTCTCATATTCCCTCCCTCTCTGTCGCAAGTTCTGCTTCCCTTTAACTTCTCAGAATTGGACCAAAGGAAGGGGAGAGGACAGAGGAAGGGCAGAGATTACAGAGGCAGAGAAGAAGAAAGATACCAATACCTGTCCTTATTTCGCCTCTTCAGAGCAAAGCCATGGACCCAACAACTATCACTTCTTTTTGGCCCAAAAACTGGTTGTACTGGCCAAAGGAAGTCATTGTATATCAGGGAAAGATGAAACAGCAAAAAATTAATACCTCTGTTTGTCTCTGTCTAGCAGAGCTACAAGAAGAATAACTACAACAAACAAGGTCCTTAGCTTCTCTCTACCTGAGGAACTAACAATCCTGCTCAGAATATGGTAACTGCCAAATAAGTGATGAATGAATCAAATTCTTTAATGAAGCAGTCTCCAGAGCAGCTGGATAGTACAGTGTTTAGATCATTTTGGCCCTGGAGTTGGTGGATCTGAGTTCAAATGTAGCTATCAGACAATTACTAACTGCCTGATCTTGAAGAAGTCATTTAACCCTGATTTCTTCTTAAAAAAAAAACAAAAAACAAAACAAAAAAAAAAAAACCTTTTTGCATTACTCACAGAAATGGAGCTGAATCTAAATTAGTCCCTTGTGGTATTAAGCTATCACTCTGATTGCTGTAGTGTGGTAAGTAAGTAAAATGCATAAAAATATAAATTTGTGGAAGAACTCCCTATACTTCAAATCCTTTTTGAACAGATGTTTCTTTACTAAGGTTAATTGCCTATATTATATGTCATCTGAGCAGACATTTCCTAACTGTCATCCTGGACAAGTCCTTTTACTCCAATTGCCTCAGTTTTCTCATCTGTATAATGAGCTGGAGAAGGAAATGGCAAATCACTATGGTATTTTTGCCAAGAAAACTCCAAATGGGATCCTAAAGAGTTAAGATATGACTAAAAAATGAACAAAAATTGAATGGGTTGTGTCAGGAGGTCGTGAGTTTCCTTTCTCTAGAAAGCTGCAAAGCTAATAGGAATCTAGTCAAGGAGATTAGAAAGGGAATTCCCTTTCAGGTATGAATTGAAATATAGGTAACTCCTAAATCAGAGATTCTATAAATGTTTCCATGATTTCTGCCACCAAGAAACACAGTCAGAGGCCAAATCTTCTGAAATTTCCAAGATATACTGCCTGTTATCTCTTCCTATTTCAGATCTTCAGACCCAGTCCTAACAAGTGTTTTCATGGCTTATCTGATAATCTTCATTTGGTTCTCAATGTTACTATCTCTAACATACAGCCAAACACAGAAACAGGAGGGTAAGTATGAGATTATAACAGTAATTTTTAAGAGGTTTTTATTTATCCTTGAAATTTTGAAGTATTTTCTTTTTCCAGGAAGCTAAAATAACTTTATACCTTGATTCAGTATTATCATTCTAGCATCAAATTGCAGATGTTTGTTATTATTAATTATTGTTAATTATCCCTTACTGGGACTTACCTCAACCTTTCTATACATCTTGGGTCTCTTTTCACTGCCCCAATACCATTCCTTTGGCACATTCAAAGACTGCTCCCAGAGGACTATGTAGATACTTAGGGGGCTGACTTCTGTCCATGTATGATTTACTGCTAAGAATGCTTTTATTAGCTACTGGCCTAGAAGAGCTGATGATTTAGGGAAACTTTTAAAAGAAAAGACACTTTCTTTGACCCTCATCCCTTTTCTCCCAATCATCAGTCACTCCTGCTCAGGGAGCCACCAGTCATTGGTTTGCCTTGTTGATAGAAGATGAAGCCACTGTTGCAAGTGCAGATTTCCAGAGTTTCAAGAAAGGAACCGGGGCCCAATCAGAAGTTTTCTCATATGCAACTCTTCAGACAAGTAGGTGGAATCACCATGACCCCTTGGCACCATGAAGGACCACCCTGTCCTTTCTCTATCACCATCACTCCCAAATTGGAGTAACATCTTTTCACCCAAAAGGCTGCAGAGAAGAGTTAAGAGCAAATGGAAATAGACTCATTAAAAAAGAATCCTTAGCTCTTTTCTTGAGGTGGAACTCAAGGTAATGAGTCAAACATGATTGAAAATCTATCCACCATATAGCTAAATGATCCCACTGAAGTAGAGAATATCTGCAATTTCTTTTTTTTTTTTTAATTTAATAGCCTTTTATTTACAGGATATATGCATGGGTAACTTTACAGCATTAACAATTGCCAAACCTCTTGTTCCAATTTTTCACCTCTTACCCCCCCACCCCCTCCCCTAGATGGCAGGATGACCAGTAGATGTTAAATATATTAAAATATAAATTAGATACACAATAAGTATACATGACCAAAACATTATTTTGCTGTACAAAAAGAATCAGACTCTGAAATATTGTACAATTAGCTTGTGAAGGAAATCAAAAATGCAGGTGTGCATAAATATAGGGATTGGGAATTCAATGTAATGGTTTTTAGTCATCTCCCAGAGTTCTTTTTCTGGGCATAGCTAGTTCAGTTCATTACTGCTCCATTAGAAATGATTTGGTTGATCTCGTTGCTGAGGATGGCCAGGTCCATCAGAACTGGTCATCATATAGTATTGTTGTTGAAGTATATAATGATCTCCTGGTCCTGCTCATTTCACTCAGCATCAGTTCGTGTAAGTCTCTCCAGGCCTTTCTGAAATCATCCTGTTGGTCATTTCTTACAGAACAGTAATATTCCATAATATTCATACCACAATTTATTCAGCCATTCTCCAACTGATGGACATCCATTCAGTTTCCAGTTTTTAGCCACTACAAAAAGGGCTGCCATAAACATTCGTGCACATACAGGTCCCTTTCCCTTCTTTATAATCTCTTTGGGATATAATCCCAGTAGTAACACTAATGGATCAAAGGGTATTCACAGTTTGATAACTTTTTGAGCATAGTTCCAAACTACTCTCCAAAATGGTTGGATTTGTTCACAACTCCACCAACAATGCATCAATGTCCCAGTTTTCCCGCATCCCCTCCAACAATCATCATTATTTTTTCCTGTCATCTTAGCCAATCTGACAGGTGTGTAATCGTGTCTTAGAGTTGTCTTAATTTGCATTTCTCTGATTAATAATGACTTGGAGCATCTTTTCATATGACTAGAAATAGTTTCAATTTCTTCATCTGAGAATTGTCTGTTCATATCCTTTGACCATTTTTCAATTGGAGAATGGCTTGATTTTTTATAAATTAGAGTATCTGCAATTTCTTAGAGATGGGGTCAGGAAAGGATCCCATTTCATAAAATTTCACCATGAAGGATCAAAATCCAGTGTATTAAAGGCTTGCCTCTATTGATTTAAAATATCTTATGTATGTCCTAGTGTATCATTTGCCTGTGAATTATTCCCCACCCTTAGCACGTGTCCTCAAGTCCTTTTTCAGGAATATATTTGCCTATTCATGTCTTTTTTACCACTTCTTGCATCCAAGTCCTCATTAGTGGTACACTTTAGCCTGAATATACTCACCACAAATCTTTCCTTTGCCTTTTCTTATTAGTACCATTTAAGGAGTCATATTTCCAGTTTGCCTTGCTGGAAATGAAACATAGTCGATGAAGGGCTATAGAAAATGAGGAAACTGTAATCTTAAATGGGAAGGAGGAGGGAATCAGTAAGATGTAGCATTGACCCCTCACCCTTTCACACTTCTAAACTTCTAAGATCTTTTTGTGTTGTTGCTTTCAAGAAGAGATTTTTGTTGTTTTGGTTTGATTTGATTTGCTTTTGGTTGGAGTGTTTCAAATTAAGACAAAAAAAAAAAAAGAAAAAAAAGAAAGAAAGAAAGAAGTTAAAGGGTAATTACTGCTTAATGGTAAAAGTACAAAGTGCAACAATAATCAGCTCACTTTATTGTTGAGAAATTTGGATTTCTTACAGGAAAGTGCAGAAAGACAGGTTTCTTAGTGATATGTTGATGAGAAGTATTCCATCATTTTCTAGCTAATGATAGAATAGATTTATATAAGCATTTCATTGGTAAACAAATTAAGTCCTCAAGAGGGGAAGTTGTCCAAGTTCACACAGTAAGTTAGTAGTAAAATTGGGATTTGAACTCATTTCCTGAAACTCCTGATTGTTCTCTTTCTTCTACACTCTACAATTTTAGAGAAGAGAAAGCACAAGTGAGTTCTTCTAAATAGTGTTACTACTCCGAAAGAATAAGAATTTTAATCAATGCAATGACCAACTGGAACTCATGGGGGATGATAATAGATTCAAGATACAGAATGAAATATACATTTTTACATGGCCAATGTTGGGATTTGTTTTGCTTGAATATGATCAAAATAACAATAACATTTATATAGCACTTTAAGATTTGCAAAGTGTTTTATAATATCATCTCATTTTATTCTCCCAACAACTCTGAAAGATAGGTTCTATTATTATCTTCATTTTACAGTCAAGGAAACCGAGGCTGGCATAGGTTAAGTCACTTGCCCAGCTTTACATAGCTAGTATGTATCTCAGGCTAGATTTGAATTCAGGCTTTCCTCACTCCAAATTTGCCTAAAAGGTTTGTATTTTGTTTTGTTTTCTCCCTGCCAAATAGGAGGGAGAGAAAATAAATGCTTATTAATATAATAGTATGCTACTATAGCACACAAAGCCAATTGAATTTCAAATTGATTAGGCTATTTCTCTGTTATAGAACCATTTCTCTTGTCTGATTCCTTCTTAGACTGATTCTAGAATATAGCTAGAGGGATATGGGATGGTTTTTTCCCTATCACTCCCTACCAATCCATCCCTATTGTACCATTTACCCACACATACAAATACATACATGAAAAATGTAACCAGGAGATGCTGTGTACACCACATTTGTTTAAATTTGTAAGGGATTCAATAGTCCCAGAACAGAGTGTCTTTATTCCTGTCAACTTATTTTGTCTATTATTTCATTTCTAAATACTTCTCTTTAAAATTTAGGAAGCAAATACTGATAAAGTACATGTGGAATAGGATAATTAGAACTAAACAGATTTTTTTAAAAAAACAGTTGAACTATACTTACATAATAATTGACTTGCATCCCTTTCCTCCTCTCTTATACTATTGCTATAACCCCATTGCTGGTCCACATTACCTTCAATCTGATCTGTTGAAGAAGCTTCCTAAAAATCTACCTGCTTCTACTCTATAAACTCTTCCTGCCATTCTAATCTCATATGCAGCTCTGATTCTATCGCCCCTTAACCCAAAAGACTTCAATAGTTTTCAAATGTTTATAAGAGTTAAAGTCAAACTCATTAGTCTGGCATTCCGGGTCATTCACACTCTAGTTCTCCTCAGCTTTCCCAGATTTATAACATTTTACTCCCATTCTCTATGTACTAACTATTTTATTCATTCATTTGTCTCTCTGTAGATTCTTTGAACATTCTCACCTGGAGACCTTTCCTCTCACTATGCCTAATGCATAAAATCTGAGCTTTCTGTCCTCCCCAATTCATCCCAATAATTTTTCTTCTCTGTCCTTCTTTGAAATTCCCTCCCAATCAGAAATGAAATTTCTTCCCAAGGATTTCACACAATATTTTGTTTGACCTCAGAAAATCATTACTATTTTACCTTATAATTGTGTGTGTTTTATCAGCCCTGCTAGATTCAACCTTCATGAGGGCAGAAATTTTGTTCCTTCTTCTAGAACTCTTCACAAAACATATACTTTATTAATACTGGTTGGATTGAATATATGTTATTGTTGGAAAACTTCAGGTCCAGATTCTCCTATTAAAAACATAACTATAGATATGAAGACAATGTGTTTGAATTGGACCAATGTGGAGAATGTGAATAACATCACCTGTACTATTAAAATCCTCTCAAAAGTGGTATCTCAGAAGAAGGTAAGAGTTATTTTATGTATATGTGCATATAAATAAACCTATTTCTATATGTAAAATTAAAACACATATCTCTATATATAATATAAATAAATTCCTTTTTTCCTATTCATTTAGCAAACAGGAGAGAAGTTGATTTCAAAGAACAAATGGGCAATATTAGCATATTCACACTTAGGACTTTTTGTACTTGTAATAAATACTACAAACTGTCCCCTGAGGCAAGTGTCATCAAAGACCCATGGTGGGGATGGGGTAAAGGGAGGGAGAAGGAGCAGAATACTAACTAAAGACTCAAGTACACTCTAAGGCTACTGAGATGCTACTCACCCCCATCAAAGAAAGCAGGATATTTGATAGCTTCTTAGTTTAAATAATCATTTTTTAAAAATCTATGTGCTAAAGTCAGTTGTTCCTTCACATCTGTCATTCCACAACATAAATATCAGGTAAGGGACACATACACTAATAACTTTTATAACAAACAGAGAAATTTGGGATGGGGGGAGAAAACTGAAAGAAGCCAACTCTGATACCTCAACACAAAAGTAATAGCTAAATAATTTGCACATTACTTGTCACAACTCATTCTCATTTGTCAAAAGAGGAAACTGAGGCAAAGTTTAAGTGACTTGCCTAAAGTTGCAAAGATTTAAACTGAGGCAAAATATAAACTGACTGATTCTCAGGTCTTCCTGACTCCCAAGTCCAGCATTCTATCCATTGCATCATTTAGTTACCTCAAAAAAAAAAAAAAAAGGAAGAAAGAAAGAAAAAGAAAAAAAAAATACAACCTTTAAAACTATCTTATTAAAGTTAGAAGATTACTCACAAACAATCTATATAGTTCAGCTGCCTCCTCATACAGGGAGGGCAATTAAGGCTCCAGAGAAGTGAAATGGTCCCAAAGGATAGCTCGTTTAATACACTGAAATTGAAGCTGAGGGGACCAGAAAATGATAAGGAGCCCAAATCTCAGTGATGTATATATTGGGGGAGCTAAAAAAGGATCTTAAATGCCATTTTGTCCAGTCTCCTCACTTTACAAAGGAAGAAAAGGAGAATGGAAATTAGTGAGAGAAGAAAGAATGGAATTCAGGTCTCCTAATTGTTCATCTAAATGGTCTTTCAACAGTTTGTTGAAATATGACCTTCTTCAGGGTCTGAGAAATGGAAGGATGTTTGCTTGGTTTCCAAGGTTGTGAAGGTTGAACTGGAGAAATGGTACTTGAATTAGAGGACTAAAACCCTCAGGGACATCAGATGGTGGTCAGAAGTGGAGGTTATCTCCCCAAAAAGACTGTAAGAATGTAAGCTCCTTAGGGGCAGGGACTGGGTTTTGTGATGGGGGTGGTGGCCTGAGATTTGAAAAGAATCTTTTATTCTTTGTCCCTAGCTTCCCTTTGTTGAAGCCCTCCCAGTACATTCATATTTTTGCACTACACCTCCCCTTGTGACTCAGGGGAAAATGGAGGCTACAAGTCTGGACCACAAAAATCCTGTTTACTTGGACCTTGCTCCCTCTCTAGACCCCCTCCCTGTTGTTGAGCAATCTTTGTTTCATGCTGTATTGCCTCTTCTTAAGAAAAAAAAAGTTTCTACATTTATATTATGAGCTCTGACACCAAACCAATGTCCAGCTCTGACAAGGAAGTGGATGTGTAGAGGTATGAGAACTGAGGGTAAGAGATCCCCCTCTGGTCAATGTTGTAGATTCTTTGCAAAAGAATTTGCAAACCTGAAGTTTGAGGCAAAGGGGGATTTATTTACACTAAGAAGATGAGTTTCTTAGCAGGTAAACTCCTGACAGGTATTAGCAAAGATGGGTTGACAAACCCTTGGTTATATCGGTTAGTCTTGGCCTGGAACTAGGGAGCAATTTGAGCAATTCAATAGAGGATGTTGAATATACCCCACCCCACACACACCAAGATTTCCAGTTAAATGAAATTACTTATCTGGAAGTTGTCTGGGAAGGGTGTCCCCTTCCCAGAGGCCGGGGAGGGTTTGAGAGTCAAGAGCACCCTTCCCCAAAGGTTCCTTTCAGACTACTCCCCTAAAAAAGGGGGCACCGTTTACATCAGGACCCCTCCCCCAAAGATTAAGGAGGGCACAATTAAATCAGGCAAACAGTGATTCCTCCTTAGGATCTATATAAACTTGCTGAGAACTGCTCACTTTTGCACTCCCTTGTTGATAGCCATTTTGGTCGACATTGAATGTGTCCTTTCTCATGAGAAAGCAATAAATTCCTTTTTGCCTCTTCTAAGACAATTCTTTGATTGATTAAGTGGCCCTTCCCCCACAAAGGAAATAGATATCTGGTCTCAAAATTTAGAACCAGTAGTTGAAAGAGTAGGGTATCCCTGGATACTTCTGGATACTCAAGAAAGCCTAAAAATCTTGGAAGATCAAAATTTCCATGGAATGCACAGACCCCCTGGGATGACAGGCAAAAGTAGTTCAGAAAGCATGGCCCTGGAGCAAGGTCTAGTAACAAATCCTTCCTCTGTCTTTCCCTAAAACAAGCATCCCCTATCCCTGTCTCCCTTCACTGGTGGTTTTACATCATAGCTCATCACACTTTCAACTTGGTATTGGCTATTTGAATATGAATTGCCAGTGTGAGGAACAGTAGGGATCCACTATAGCAGTCAAAAATCTAAATATGAATGTAGGAAAAAGTTTCTTTCTTTCTCATGAGAAAGGATGCATAGTCTCTGACACACAAAGCATGATTTTAGAGAGAGACACATACAGGCAAAGGGCATTTCCTTTTTTGTTCCCCTCCCCAACCTCCTATCTCCTTTCCCCACTGGCTGGGGTTTCTAAGATGCAACTTCTAAAAAATGAAGTAAGAAATCAAATTCTTGACAGAGTAGGGTATTTCCCACTCAGTGCAGTCCCTGCCTCCAAAGAGTTTCCATTCTAGAAAGGAAGATAACAGCGGAAAGCAAAGGGTCAAAGAACAAAAGATTCTTTTCAAATCTCAGGCCGCCAGCCCTGATTACTAAACAAAGAAATAAATGGATGGGTGGATGGATGGAAGAATGAATGAATAAATGAGTAAATAAATAAATAAGTGTGCCTGACAAGACACCCAATTCATCAAATTGATCTAACTTGAAAAAAAAAATATGGCCTTCTGGAGGAGCTGAATTCCTTATGTCACTTTATCCTAATTTGGGATCTCCCTCTCTGAGTTCCATTTGTGAATTTTGCTGATTCCCAGCTACCTTCAAGGAAAGTACAGCTGCCATTCAGCTCAAAGACACAAGGATCACAGCCCCTGAAGACATAAACATCCATCAGTGATTGAATACACGGCTTTAATGATATTGAGGACCTCTCCTTAAATTACAGTCACTGTCTAGACAATTTCATTTCAGGCTACTCCTTTACCTAAAATTAGTAAAGAATAAACATAAAAGAAATGGAGGCTCCATGTGCTCATAGACATTTAGTGGGATGGGATGCAGCAGCTTCTTTTAGCTCTTCCTCTTCCTGCCCTTTTCCCAACCCAATTCCCTAGTTCCACTTCCATCAGCAGCAACTGCAGAACTTCTTGCTTCAATCAGCACCTGCAAGGGGAGAAAGATAGTTTGTCCCTTCTGTTTAAACTTTTGTTTTTATTTAAACGAGAGCTAGCTCTGGAGACAGAAAGATTCCAAGTTCAAGTCCTGATTTACAATACATACTGGCTAGGTGATTCTGGTCAAGTCATTTGATTTCAAGAAAACTCACTAAGACTGTAAGTTACAGATTAAAAACATTAGGTGCTTATTATGTTCAAAGTATAGTTGTAAAAATCCAGGAGTACACATAGAAAAGAATGGCAGTTCCTGCTCTCAGGAAGCTCACATTCTAATTGGAGATATTCCATGTGTAGGTTTAGGCTATTGAGCCAAAAGGGAAGGTCCAAAGATTTTTAGGGTACATAAGTAGAATAAATAGTAATCCATGTTTTATAAAATATCATTTCCATTGACAAAATCATTTCTATCTCTGATGTCAAATCATTTGATAATGCCAGGAACTTGGATAGTAAGAATTTATTTTTCCAAGTCACAAATAGTTTCCACATTGAGTTATGATAGAAAAAGTACTTTATACACAATCAAATCATTCTATCTTGAAAATAGTCCTTTGTAGGGGTAACTAGATGACTCTAATGGAGAGAGCATCTACCCTGGAGTCAGGAGGACTTGAGTTCAAATTTGACCTCAGATAAGAGCTATATAAGTGCTTATTCCTTTATTTCTTCTTGCCATATAAAGTCTTGTCATATAAAGTCATATAAAGTATATGACTTTAGTAGGTCATATACCTACTAAATGATTATGCCAGAACTCTAGACCACACATTTTGACTTCCAAGTCTTACTATCTTTCTAGTATAACATGGAGAATTCTGGAAAGCAAAATGACTGAGAATGATTCTCAACACTTATAGAGTATTGTAGCATATCGTAAATAGAAGAGATCTTAGAGATCTTATTTAGTTTAATTTAAACTTTTTGTTTAGCCTATTTCAGGATCAATTAGCTAATGATTATGAGATGTTTTTGTTTTTGTTTTTAGGCAAAAAACAACAAGTGCAACATAAAAGGTTTCTATAGCTGGTGCCAAGGGGTAGACTTTGTAATTGAGGGATTCGCTGGGAAAAGATTTTCAAAAACAGTCCGTCTTCCCCAAAGAGGTGATATAACATCATGTTGAACATAGTTTTTTTGATTTCTCATCACACTCAAAACTAAAGAAAATAAAATATTTTCTTTCACTTCTATCTTCCTAGGAGAAGAAGGGACCACTAAAGAAAATGTATCCTGTGAGATTCATGATGCAAATTTCATGGACTGCAAATGGACAGTGAGAAAAACTCCAGGAGATATCCATTATCAATTTTTTTACTCACAATCCCCACGGTAGGTTTTGGCTTAGAGGGAAATCCCTTTACAATTCTATCATATAAAAAGTTTTTTTGGATTTTTCACAGCGATACTTTGGCTATTTCAGGACTTTTGTGGGTAGAGAATGTCGAAATTACAAGACAGAGTCTGAAGGCAGACATGTTAGATGTCATTTTGATAACCTCTCAGAATTCCCAAACCCTTACCCATATCACTTCCTAGTGACTGGAACTAGCAATGGAAGGGAAGTCCAGTGTACTGATGACAACATTTCACTATGGGATATTGGTAAGAATAATTTATGTTTCTTACATGTTTGTGCTAGTGAGACATAGATCATGTTTTTATTTATAATAATTGAATAAATGGTTTGGCTCTGTAACACCTCATAAAATGTACTTCAAGTGGCTCTTTTTCCAGCCTGTGCTTTGTTCAACTGAGATAAAATGTGTCTTCATCATCAGTACACCAACTGTTTCTTTTTTTATTATTATTTAACATAATCTGTCTTGAAAGTTTTTACAACTATAACACCTTCACTTCCAGATATGTTTTTCCCTACCCCTCCTTCCCAAAGGACCAATCTCCTGTAACAAAAATTTTAAATGATAATGTGGAGGGATGAGGAAAGTAGTTCAGCAAAAACTAAACAACACAACTTATGTTCTTGTGGTTAAGTAGTTTCAATCATATCCATCTCTTTGTGACACCATTTGAATTTTTCTTGACAAATATACTAATTCATTTCCTTCTCCAGTTCATTTTATAAATGAGAAAACTGAGGCAAGCAGGGTTCATATAACTAGGCCAGATTTGAACTCTGGAAGATGAATCTTCCTGACTCCAAGCCTGAAGAAAACTTTGAATAATCAATTTTATAAATGCTAAAAATGTTCATAACATGTAACTGGAAAAAGGAGGGAGAGAAAATGCTATCTTAAAAAAAAAAAAGGAAAGAAAAAAATAGTCTATGGGAAATACAGATAGTTGTGAATGGGTACTGTGAATTCAAGGAAGAGGAAACCTTTGGATATTCTGTAAACAAAGGAGATAGGTTTTATTATAAGTAAATTGGGTTTTATAACATTTGTTTAGGTAAGGATTAAAAGGCAAGAAGAAGAGAATGGCAAAGAAAGATTTGTCCAAAGAAGAGTGAGATAATAATCAGTCAAGTTTCATGTTAAGACCTTCCAAGGATGAATTTGTTGACTCAGAATATTACAGGTCTGGCTTTGTCACTGCATAGGGATTATTTTGTTGTTATCTTGCATGATATAGGCTAGTTAGATAAGGTATCTTAATCACAAAGGAAAAGGGGGGGGGGAGATAAAATCATCAACAGAAACAGTCAGCATAAGTGGTAATATAAGGTATGATTACTTAATACCAAAGAAATTCTATCCACACAGGAACTTATCAACTTATATAAGATATGATTACTTAATACCAAGAAATTCTATCCACCCAGGAAGACCTCCTTTTTTACCTAGCATACTCATGACTGGTACATTAGAATAGCTTGTTAATTTTCAAGTATGTGACCATTACCTACCATTTCTATCTCACTATATGTATGTGTAACATCAACATACATGAACATTAAAATGCTTTCTCTGTTTATTTTGAACTCTTGGAATACTTAGTTTCCTTCAACTCAGTTTTGTTGCTGTTGTTTTTTATTGTTTTTGTTGATTCAGTTTTTGTTTTGCTTTATATTTTGACACTATTTGGAGTTTAGTGACTTGCCCAGGATCAGAGTGTCTAAGAGCAGATTTTAATTTAGATGCTCCTTGTCCAAGACCGGGGCTTTAGCCAATGTTCCACCTAGCCTCCCCCACTTCAACTCAGTGCTGCGGTCACCCTCTACAGGAAATTGTTTCCATTCTGCCAGGTGCTAATGCCTCCCCTCTGTAAGAGAGATAACAAGATATCTTCTCTCTCTTTCTCTGTCTCTTTCCATACACATACACATATACATGCACTTTCATATCTGTGTGTGTGTATGTATGTGTGATCTTTATTAGAATATAAACCTGTTGATGGCAGGGACTGTTGTAGCTTTTATTATTTATAGTGCTTAGCACAATGCCTGGAATATAATAAATGCTTAATAAATGTTTGTGATTGATTCCTGATTCTGTTTACTTCATTCTACATCAGTTTACATAACTTTCTATATTGTTTCTACATGTTTCTCTATATTCTTCAGATCATTTAAAAATATATTATCATGTATTATTATTATTATTATTTATTTTTTGAAGCACAATAATAATTCATTATAGTCATGTGCCTCAGTTTGTTTATATATTCCCCAAATGAAGGGCACTTACAGAATAGGCACTTAATAAATGCTTGTCAAATTTTTTAAAATGTGCTACTTATGATAGCCTACCATCCTGGCAGAGACAGCCAAACTAAGGCTGGATCTTATGTGTACAATAGCACATCCTAAGATCAGGACAAACAGCTAAAATCTAGAGTGCACTTTATTTTGAATTGTATCTTTCTGCATTGAATCTTAAAACTAGCTGAATTGTATGTTTAGATTCCCACCGTTAAATCTAAATCTTCTCCCCTTAGTCATTTTGTGTAGCATTTATATATTTTGCTTAACATATTCATATATTTGTATGTTTCTTGAACATATATATTTATATATACATACTTCTAGATAGATAGATAAATATGCTTGTATGTTATATAATTTCATATATATTTTAAACTATGTAACTATATTATATATTATTTGTATCATAGTTTATAATATATATATTTAAAGCAAGTATATATATATATGTGTGTGTGTATATATATAATATTTTAACTCAACACCCAAACAATTAAATTTTCTTCCACAGTTGTACAGGTTGCAAAGAATGTACCAGTTTACATTGGTAGATTGAGGTTCCTTGCTTGCTAATTCCCTATACCAATGAAATCACAAGTCTACTTTCCATCCTTAGAGACTGTGGTAAGCAGATACTTTCCAAGGTAAGGAAAACATTGACTTCTCTATTATCACAATGGCTATGTTTCTATTCCAGAAATATTTAAACCACCAAATGTCACCATATACTGCAAAGATCTTAATTGTAGTCTGCAGTGGCAGACACCCAAAACAATACAATTGGAGAAAAAAAACTTTGACTATCAACTTCAAATTCAAAAGGTAATTTTTTTTTTCTCTTCTTAAATCACTCTTCATGACCTATGCTCCTTACACACATTGTATGTGCTGAAGCATTCATTTTCCTCAATCCAACTACTTCTTTCTTATCAGAGTAATTCTGTTACTCTGAGACTTGCTCCAATCTAAATGACATTGCCTTCTTTTTCCTGTTATTTCCTCTTCTCTAAGGTACAAGAATGGTCTTCTGTCTCTTTTTTATTTGAAAACCAGACATCAACAATGAAAAATTAATTATTAGACAATATGAAAGAATACTCCAACAAGAAAAAAATAATGTAAAAATGTTATTGTCACCTTCATAAATAACAAGGCACAATCCCTCTTTGCTATCACTTCAAACCATTTTCACTTCATTTACTTCAGTCTGTCTGATGATGTGGTTTTTCTTCTTGCCAAGGCTAACTTCGCAACTCTTGCCCTTGATTTCTCTCCTCACTTGTGTCCTACAGGATTTTGCCCCTTCAATCATTTCTTATTTTTCTCTCATGATCAATTTCTTATTATCCACTGGCTCTTTCCCTGCCACCTACAAAAATGCCTCGGTCTCTTTAGGACTTAAAATAACAATACCCTTCACTTGACCCTACCAAGCTATCCTCCTAGAAATTTTATTCATTTCACAATAAAACTCCAAAAATATAGCCTCATTTCCTCAACTTCTCTTCATCTAACATCCCTTTAATATTTGGTTTCCAACCCCACCACTATACTAAAACAGTTCTTTCCAAAGTTACCAATGATCTCTTACCAAACAAATCCAATGACTTTTTCTGTGTTCTATCTTTCTAGTTAACTTCTAGAAGTGCAGCTTTTGATTTCCTCCAGGATGCTTTCCCTTCCATTTATTTGTGGGATACTTCTTTCTCCTGATCTTTGTCCTATCTATGTGTCCTATCTACCTATCTACCTTTCCTACCTTAGTCTCCTTTGTTGGATCATCATCCTTAAGGACCAAATATGGTTTTCTCAAGATTGTATTGTGTGTCCTCTTCATTTATCTCTTTCCAAACCCTCTCTCTTGATAACCTCATCAACTCCCATATGTTCAACTATCATTTCTATATATCTCAATTCTATATATCTAGTCCCAAATATTCCTTTTGTTTGCACTTATACAGTACTTTTAGAAATGTTTTAAAGCTTTTTATTTTCAAAACATATGCATAGTTTTCAATATTCACCCTTGCAAAAACCTTGTTTCCAAATTTTTTTCTTCCTCGCTCCCCCCAACCCCTTTCCCTAGATGGCAAATAATCCAATATATGTTAAATGTGTGCAATTCTTCTATACATATTTCTACAATTATCATGCTGCACAAGAAAAATCAGATCAAAAAAGAAAAAATGAGAAGGAAAACAAAAGGCAAACACACAAAAACCAAAAAATGTGAAAATACTATTAGCCAATGGCTCCCTCTATCACAAAACCACTGGAACAGGCCTGAATCACCTCATTGTTGAAAAATGCCCCGCCAATCATAATTGCTATCATCACATAATTTTGTTGTTGCTATATACACTATTCTCTTGGTTCTACTCACTTCACTTAGCATCAGTTCATGTAAGTCTCTCCAAACCTTTCTGAAATCATCCTGCTGATCGTTTCTTATAGAACAATAATATTTCATAACATTCATATACCATAACTTATTCAGCTAATTCTCTAACTAATGGGCATTCACTCATTTTACAATTCCTTGCCACTACAAAAAGGGCTGCTATAAACATTTTTGTACATGTGGGTCCTTTTCGCTTTTTTATGATCTCTTTGAGATACAGACCCAGTAGAGACACTGCTGGATCAAAGGGTATGTCCAGTCTGATAGACCTTTGGGCAAAGTTTCAAATTGCTTTCCAGAATAGTTAGATCAGTTCACAACTCCATCAACAATGTATCAGTGTCCCAATTTTCCTACATCCCCTCCAACATTTGTCATTATCTTTTCCTGTCATCTTGGCCAATCTTAGAGGTGTATAGTAGTACCTCAGAGTTGTTTTAATTTGAATTTCTCTGATTAATAGTGATTTAAAGCATTTTTTTCATATGACTAGAAATGGTTTTAATTTCTTCATCTGAAAATTATCTATTCATATCCTTTAACTATTTATCTCTCTTGAGTTAATATTCCATGTTATTTACTTCCTATTAGATACTTAGATATCTCATCGATATCTCAAAGTTAAGGTTTCTAAAATGGGATTCATGTTTTTCTCCAAATCTTTTGTAGGGAGGAATCCTTCTAGTCACCCAGAATTGTAACCTCACAGTCATTCTTTCATTTTCACTCCTTCTATTCCCCCAATCCAATTAATTGCCAAGTCTTTCCTGCCCCCACTACATATCTCTCATCTATCCCCTTCTATTTATTCATATAGCTTATTCTAGCTTAGTTCTTTGTGCCCTTTCACCAGGCCTATTGAAATTGCCTTCTAAATGATATTTCTTCTTTCATTTTTCCACTTCTCTTCAGTCTATGCTCTTCACTGTTCCTGAATTGATATGCTTAATGTTCAAGTCTGATAATGTCATTTTCTTGTTCAAAAATCTTTAGAGCTGTGCAGCAAGATAATTGTATAAATATGTATACATATATTGGATTTAACATATACTTTAGCATATTTGACATGTATTGGACTACCTGCCATCTGGGGAAGGAGAAGAAGGAGGGGAAAAGCTGGAACAGAAGGTTTTTCAAGGATCAATGTTGAAAAATTACCCATGCATATGTTTTGTAAATAAAAAGCTATAATAATAATAAAAAAGAAAAGCATAAAAAAATCTTTAGAACATCCCTATCACTTCTAGAATAAAATACAAAACTTTTAAGTTGGCATTTAAAGACTTACCTTAAGAAGTAATATGTCATAGTGGTTAAAGTGCTGGTCTTAGACTCAAATTTTGTCTTCTTGAATTCTGCCTCTGACATTTATTGACTGTGTGTGTGGAAAAATTACTTAACCTCTCTGAGCCTCAGTTTCCACATCTGCAAAACGGAGTGAAAGTGGGGTGAGCTGAATCTTCTCAAAAATCCCCTCCAGGGAACAATTTGGAACTATGCCCAAAGGGCTATAAAACTGTGTATATCCTTTGATCTAGCATTGTCTCTACTGGATCTGTATTCCAAAGAGATCATAAAAGAGGGGAAAGAACCCACATGTGCAAAAATGTTTTATAGTGACAAGGAACTGGAAATTGAGTGAATGTTCATCAGCTAAAGAATGGCTGAATAAGTTCTAGTATATGAATATAATGGAATGTTATTGTTCTATAAGAAATGATGAGCAGGCTGATTTCAGAAAAGCCTAGAAAGATTTACATGAACTGATAAGTGAGCAGAACCAAGAGAACACTATATACAGTAACAAGATCATGTGATGATTACTTGTGATGGACTTGGCTCTTTTCAACAATGATGTGATTCAAGACAATTCCAATAGACTTGTGATAGAAAGTGCCATCTGAATCTAGAAAGAGAATTATAGAAACTGAAAATGGATCTAAGCATAATATTTTCACCTTTTGTTTTTGTTGTTTGTTTGCTTTTTTCCCTTTCATTCTTATGATTGTTTTCCTTTTGCTCTAATTTTTCTTGCATAGCATCACAAATATAGAAATGTGTTTTAAAAATTGCACACGTTTATGTGCAGATTATGTGCAGATACTTATATCTGATTGCTTACTCTCTAGGGGAGGGAGGAGAAGGGCAGAGAAAGAAAAATTTGCAACATAAGATTTTGCAAAGGTCAATGTTTAAAACTATCTTTGCATGTATTTGGAAAAATAAAATGCTATCTAAAAATTTTTTTAAATAAAAAAATCCCCTCCAGCTCCAAATCTATGATTCTATATTGCTAATAAGTCACCCACTTACTTCTCCTTATTTCATACTTGTCTTTATATTCCTCCTTTTATGTGAGATCTATCTCAGTCCAACTGACCTATTTGCTGAGCCAAATACACACAATATTCTACCTCTTTCCTCTGATGTTTGCTAAGATCCTATTCCCTCTACTTTGCCTAGTGAAAAATCCACTTTTTTCAGAGTACAGCCCAAGTGCCACCAGTCTTACCTGAGGTCTTACCTAATTCCCTGATTTGCAGGTACACATTCCTTTATGTACTTGCTTTGTATATCTTTGTGTATGTACTTTGTTCAAAATCAAAGCCATTAGATGACCTAGATGGTGCAGTGGAAAGATAGTCAGCCCTAAAGTCAGGAAAACTTGAGTTCAACTCCAACTTCAGACACTTAATTAACACTAGTTATATGACCCTGATCAATTCATTTAACCCTAATTGCCTCAGTGCAGACAAAGCCAAAAAAAAAAAAAAAAAAAAGAGGCAAAATCACAAATCTCTATGGCATACCAATTTAGTAGTTGAAGAATCCAAGCCAAATTTCTGAGAGGAAATCTCTTGCAGGGGAAGGGAAGAGAAGATTTTTTTTTAATCTCTCATTCTCCTCTCTCCTTCCCCTTCAGTAACCATTTGAATATGGGAGATCCAGAGGTTAGTTTAACAACCAGAAGTGGTAGCAGTGACTGTGAGAACAAAGATATCAAATGAAAAAGGAAAGGGCTGAAGAACAATGTGGAAATGATAGGAAGTTTCAAGGAGGGAGACACTTTGTGACAGAGAAAAGTGCTTGACTGAGAGTTCTTCAAAAGCAAGGATCTTTAGAAAATAGTAGAGAGCTATACTTAAGGGGAACTTTATGATGACTTTATGAAAAGGGGAAAATTTTTTCCAGTAATCCAGAGTTATGGGTGACCCCCTTTTTCATTATTGTTGTACTTTACATTGAAGCCTACTCTTTTAAAGGGAGAATGTTCACCACATTATTTTTGAGGGGAGAGGAAGTGGGAAGGTAGTACTGAATGTTTTGTACTAGTCATTCTTATTATACTACCTCAGTAAATACATTTTTTTAAAGTTCATTGAAGTCTAAATATTGATAATCAAAAAGAAGTACATTGGTGGAGGTTCATGAATAATATTAGAAACCCATTCTCTCCAGATTTTTCCCTGGAACCCTAAGAATGAGAGTAAACTCAGTCTCTGGAGATCCTGTGGTAGGAAAAAGTACATTAATTTAGCATGTGCAAATCCATTTTATTTTAAGACTCCATTTTATGATTAAGTAGTTACTGTGTAAATTGTTTTCCTATAATAAGAGCAGCACTTGTATATAAATTGCTTCATGTTTCAATGTTATGTTTGTATGAGTTTCCCCAAATCTAGTAAATAACTAATAAATATATACTAATGACATTAGGAAACAAAAGCTTTGGTTGATAATTTCCATTCCTCATAAAATTAATGAAATGATCACTAATCAAAACTTAAATGTAACTGAGAAATGCCTTTAAACAAGACCTATAAATACCCACTAGAGACAATAGCCATCATTTTGCTACTGGAACTGATTCCCAAATTCCCCAAAAACTCAAGCAAGTATCCCATGTTTACTAGCATAAATTCATATTTACCAAAACACTACTGTAAAAGGAGACACTTGGGTAAAAGACATGCTTAATAGAATCTTTAGCAATAAGGTTGATGGTTTGGCCCTAGAAGGATTTATATTTATGTTGTTGAATAAATCATTACATCCAGTTGATTAGTAAACAGTAGTGAAATGCACTGATGAGTGTAATTCTGTTTTAGTGTTGCCATCACCTTAGTAAGACTTATACTGGCAGCTTTCTTCCTTCTGTTCCCATCTTGGGGAAAGACATAGATATCATGGTTATCAAATTTTTAGATGACATGACACTAACATGTTGGGCAACAGAGACAGAATTCAAGAAAATCTCATAGGCTAAAATTGTGGGCTGAAACTAATAAAATGAAATCTAATAAGGATCAGTGTAACATTCTGTATTGGTCAGATGCACAATTGCAAAATTAAAAAGGATATGGTAAATATGTCTAGCAACAATTCATACAAGAGGGAAAAACAAACCCTGACATCTTACACAGAAAGCTCAATGAATAAGGCAACGTGAGTGAAAAACAAAAATAAAACAAAAAAATGGCCAATAAATTCAACCTTAAGCAATGTAAATAGAGAAGTAGTTTCTAGAATGACTCACAATTAAATCACATGTTCAGAATAGAAACTTCTTTTAGGAAAGACTCTAAACTGGATTTTACAGAAGCTATACATGAGGAAAGGTGTTGCAGCCATCTTTTAAGAGCTCCAAGCACATGAGCTCTTTGATCTCAGAGGTGAGATGAATGAGGAGGGAGACTCATAGAGTGTGAAAAGAGCACTAGTTTATTATGCCATTCAGTCTTGTTGATATACATTTTTGCAAGCGTGATCAGCACATGAACAGTAGGCAATCCCCAATCTCCATTCAGAGAAGCAACTCATGGGCTTTGCATATACATGGTATCTCCCAATGGGAGGAGAGCCAATCCAACAATTTAGCAACTCACTCACAGGCGAGAGACTTTGTCAAGATATCCCTGCTCATGAGCTGTGATCCTCGGCTTACACCCATTCCCATGATCACAAATCATTGCTCCTTGCTCAACAAAGGCATTTCTGCAATGTGGCAGAAAACTTATTGTGCAACAAAGGTCGAGGTGGCTGCCATACTCCGTTTCAGCAGAATCCCATAACTTAGCAGATAGGAAAGGAGATAATGAACATGATTCTAAATGATTGAAGAAATTGGATATGGAAAACATGAGGAAAAATTCAAGAATAATGTGTTTAGCAGCTTTCTAGGATTTCCTAGATTGGTGATAGAATTTAGAGGTGGAGGAATGCTCTTAAGAGGAAGAAAGTTTTGACTTGTTCTATTTGGTCCAAGAGGCCCCTAAGTATAGTGGATAAAATAGGTAGAAATTGCTACTGAAGAAAACAATTGACTCTTAAATTTTAGCCAAATCTATCATTACATTTTTTTTTTAATGTACCATCATTCTGCTTGGAAGGAAGCTAGATAGCAGAGTGGATAGAATGCTGACCCTGGAATCAGTTGAGTTCAAATTGTCTCAAACTTTAGTGTGTGACCCTGAACAAGTCACTTAACCTTGCTCACCTCAATTTTCTCATATATAAAATGAACTGGAGAAGGAAATGGAAAACTATTCTAATATCTTTGCCAGGAAAATCCAAATGAGGGCACAAGAGTCAGACACAACTAATTGACAGCAAGTCTGCTTGGAAAAAGAAATCATTATTAGAAAGCTGATAAAAGTCACATTGCTAATCAGTCAGAAAAATCCTGCCTCCCAGACAATTTCCAAATCACATTTTGAAAGAAAAACATAAAGAAATTCCTCAAATTCCACAAAAAATATAGTTTATATTTAAAAATACTATTTTACCTTTGTTTCATTTTTTCCCAAATCTTTGTTTCTCCAAATGAATTTTTATTAGTTTGTCTAGCATTGTAAAGTATACCTTTGATATTTCAATTGGCATATTACCAATTCTATAAATTATTGTCAGGTTTTCTTAAACAGGCCTGATGTTATTAAAACTTATGCCTTCTTGACTCAAATCACTGCTTTCTTTACCACTTTGTAATTCTTTGTAGAAGTAAACATAAAGTATCCTTATTGTGTATCTAATTTATATTTTAATATATTTAACATCTACTGGTCATCCTGCCATCTAGGGGAGGGGATGGGGGGGTAAGAGGTGAAAAATTGGAACAAGAGGTTTGGCAATTGTTAAAAATGCTGTAAAGTTACCCATGCATATATCCTGTAAATAAAAGGCTATTTAAAAAAAAAAAAAAGAAGTAAACATAAAAAGAATGGGGAAAGACCATAGTTAAATCATTTTAATTCACTTTGGGATTGGTTAAAATTATTCACAGGAAATAATGACTCAGAATATTTTTTCCAAACATCCTTCCATATTTTCTCATTTGTATTAGAGGTTTTTATTGGCTTTCCTAGAAATGAGGGAAGAAATTAGGAAGGTAATTTTCCAATGGGAACTAGAATTCAAGCCACTTACTTAATTTTGCTTTTTTGTTGTTGTTTTGTTTTTGTTTTTCAGATTGATGACAAAAATAGGTCTCCAGTGGTAAGTCAATATTACTTTGTCTTACATCACTGAACTTTTGATGCCAAAAGCAAAAAGCAATGATTATGTTAGAGAATAACAAGTCATTCATGGCTTTTTCACTTCTACTAACACAATCAAATTAGTTGCATTTATTTAGTATTATTAGTTAGAAAGATGTGTCAAAATGAAATTAGATGTGGCATCTAGGTGGTGCAGTGGATAAAGCAACAGCTCTGAAGTCAGGAAGCCCTGAGTTCAAATTTGATCTCAGACACTTAACACTTCCTAGCTGTGTGATCCTGGGCAAGTCATTTAATCCCAATTGTCTCAGCAAAAAAAAAAAAAGAAATTGGGCTCTTCTGGATAGCCATAGGTGGGTAGACGGAAAACTACTCTACAGGTACTTTTTTCCCCTAAGTTAACACAATAAATCAATCACTATGCTTAGACTAACTAAACTCTTATCTACTTTTTTTTTTTTAAATAGCCACTGGGCACAATATCTATGTTGTCTGATGTGTATGTTGCTCATAACTGATAAGATGATATTGACATATAATTATCTTTTTTAAAATCCTAACTTTGCCAAAGAAAACTCCTCCATTATTTCATGAATGAAAAAAAAAAATTATCTTTTACAATTTTATAGTTGCCTAAAAGGTTGCTCAATCTTCCCAGGTTCATACAACCAGCAGGCAAATAGCAATAAGGACTTACTTAAATTCAGGTCTTTCTGACTCCAATTCTGACTTACTATTGCATTCTGTCACTTTACCTTAGAATGGTGAAAGGTAACCTTGGATAGAAGAATAGTATTTTCACTACTTTAATGCACTCCAAGAATGTAATAATAAATTTAAAATGACAGCTCATGTTCTCCAAACTTGTAAGCAGATGTATATGCCTTCAGAATGTGCAACAATTCAAATTAACCATTGAAACTTCTAGGACACTTCATGCTAAAAGAGAACCAAATTCAAAATTAGTGTTGGATTCATCTAAGAGAGAACATTAATTATTGAATTTCAAACTGCCATTATTATAAGGCATGCTAAACTTGGCTTAGGTCTTTTTTTGGTTTGTTTGTTTTGAAAGTAAAAAAACTTTAATAATAAAAAAGAAGAACAAGAACAAATCTTGTTATTTTTTTTTCATAATTATAACTTTTTATTGACAGAACCCATGCCAGGGTAATTTTTTACAGCATTATCCCTTGCACCCACTTCTGTTCCGACTTTTCCCCTCCCTCCCTCCACTGCCTCCCCCAGATAGCAAGCAGTCCTATACATGTTAAATATGTCACAGTATACCCTAGATACAATATATGTGTGCAGAACCGAACAGTTCTCTTGTTGCACAGGAAGAATTGGATTCAGAAGGTAAAAATAAACCAGGAAGAAAACAAAAATGCAAACAGTTTACATTCACTTCCCAGTGTTCTTTCTTTGGGTGTAGCTGCTTCTGTATATCATTGATCATTTGAAACTGAATTAGATCTCTTTGTTGAAGAAATCCACCTCCATCAGAATACATCGTCATACAATATCGTTGTTGAGGTATATAATGATCTCCTGGTTCTGAGCCAGGAGCTGATAAGATGATATTGACATATAATTATCTTTTTAAAAATCCTAACTTTGCTCAGCATCAGTTCATGTAAATCTCTCCAAGCCTCTCTGTATTCCTCCTGCTGGTCATTTCTTACAGAACAATAATATTCCATAACACTCATATACCACAATTTAATCAACCATTCTCCAATTGATGGGCATCCATTCATTTTCCAGTTTCTAGCCACTACAAACAGGGCTGCCACAAACATTTTGGCACATACAGGTCCCTTTCCCTTCTTTAGTATCTCTTTGGGGTATAAGCCCAGTAGTATTGACTTAGGTCTTATGGGTGGATCTAATAAGTAATAATAATTATAGGGAGATTTCCATGAACTGATTGCTGTAGTAAAACCTTAAGTGAGAAATTAATTATAAAAATGTTCTATTTGGTACTTAAATGGAGAATAAAAATGAAAATATTTTTTAAAGAAGTTAGTTGTCCTTCTATCTTGCCCCTGAATTTTTTATAGTCATCTTTGTCTTTAATAACTACTTATAAGTGGATTTTTACATCTACTATTATTCTCTGGTACACTCAAGAGGATGCCAATAAATATGTAACATCTGGCTCTATGAAGTAATGGCAGATTAAAATGAATTATTTTAATTACTTTAAGTTTAAATAAATAAATCAATCTTTTTGCATAAATAAAATCAATGCAGCCAAAATGAAAGGGAAAGCAAGAAAGAGGGGAGTTGGGATTCACAGCAAGTTTCTCTGATAAAGTTTATTAGTCAAATATATAAAGAACTGATCCAAAATTATAAAAAAATGAGTCATTCCCAAATTTAAAAATAGTCAAAGAATATGAATAAGCAGTTTTTAAAATTAAATTAAATTTTTATTACATTTTAAATATCAGCTCCCTCCATTCTTCCCCACCTCACACTAGAGAAGGCCCCTATTTCACATATACACACCCACACACACATACACACACACACATATATACACACTGACACATATGTGTACGAAGTAAAGTAATACTATATGTCCTTATATTTATCAGTTCTTTGTCTGGAGATGAGCAACATCTTCCTTCGTAAATTCTTTGTAGTTGATTCGAATATTTACTGTACAAAAAATGACTTAATTGTTCACAGCTATTCTTCAAAAATATTGCTATTATTATATACAATGTTCTCTTGGTACTATTCATTTCATTCTTCATTATTTTATGCAAATATTTTTTTTTCTAAAATCAGTCTGTTCATCATCACTACAGCACAGCAGTATTCCATAACAATCAAATAGCACAACTTGTTTAACCACTGACCTATTGATAGGCATCACCTCAATTGCAGTTCTTTGCCATCACAAAGAAAGCTGCTAGTGCTACTACTGGGCTTACCCCAAAGAGATACTAAAGAAGGGAAAGGGACCTGTATGTGCCAAAATGTTTGTGGCAGCCCTGTTTATAGTGGCTAGAAACTGGAAAATGAATGGATGCCTATCAATTGGAGAATGGTTGGGTAAATTGTGGTATATGAATGTTATGGAATATTACTGTTCTGTAAGAAAAGACCAGCAGGAGGAATACAGAGAGGCTTGGAGAGACTTACATGAACTGATGCTGAGTGAAATGAGCAGAACCAAGAGATCATTTCAATAATGATACTGTATGACGATGTATTCTGAAGTGGATTTCTTTGACAAAGATATCTAACTCAGTTCCAAATGATCAATGATGGACAGAAGCAGCTACACCCAAAGAAAGAACACTGGGAAATGAATGTAAACTGTTTGCATTTTTGTTTTCTTCCTGGGTTATTTTTACCTTCTGAATCCAATTCTTCTTGTGCAACAAGATGTGCAACAATATATGTGCAACACATATATTGTATCTAGGATATACTGTGACATATTTAACATGTATAGGACTGCTTGCCATCTGGAGGAGCAGTGGAGGGAGGGAAGGGAAAAGTTAGAACAGAAGTGAGTGCAAGGGATAATATTGTAAGAAATTACCCAGGCATGGGTTCTGTCAATAAAAAGTTATAATTATGAAAAAAAAAAACAAAAAACAAAGTTGCTTCAAATATTTTAGAGCATATACCTTCTTTTTCTTTCTTTCTGATTGCCTTGGTAAGCAGACCTAATGGTAGTATAGCTGGGTCAAAGTCATGTAGTTTTATAACTCAATAAATGTTAAGTACAAATTGTTTTTCAGAAAGCTTGACCTAGCTAACAATTCCTCTAGCAGTGCATCAGGATCCCACCCAGTTTTTTTTTTAACATCACTTCTAATATTTGTCATTTTTCCCTTCTATCATTTTAGTCAACCTAATATGTAGGAAATATTATGTCAAAATTGTTTTAATTTGCATTTCTCTAATCAATAATGATTTAGAACATTTTCTCGCAATATAAATCGCTTTAATTTCTTCATCAAAAAACTCTTCCTATTTATATTTTTAGATCATTTATCAATTGAGAAATGACTAATACTCTTATAAATTTGACTAAATTTTCTATATATTTGAAATATAGGACCTTTATCTGAGAAACTGTCTATAAAGATTCCCCACCCCCACCCCAGTTTTCTATTTGCCTTCAAATCTTGGGTACATTGATTTTATTTGTAAAAAACTTTTTAAATGTAATATAATCAGAATGACCTATTTTGCATCAAACAATGCTCTCTATCTTTTGTTTATTCCTAAATTCTTCTCCTTTCTGATCTGATAGGTCCGACAGGGACCATGTTCTTCTAATTTATTTATGATATGTCCCTTTATATCTAGATCATATATCCATCTTGATCTTAGCTTTATAAATAGTGTAAGATATTGGTCTATACCCAGTTTCCAATTGTCCCTATGGTTGTTTTTGTTTGTTTGTTTGTTTTTTAACCAAATAGTTTTCTTATCCCTAAAACTTAAATCTTTGTATTTCTCAAATACAAGGTACACTATAATCATTTACTACTGTATATTGTATGTCTGTTTTGTTTCCTTGATCTACCTATTTCCCCGTACCAAATAGTTTTAAAAATAACACTTCATAATATACTTTTAGAGCTGGTCCTGCTAAATCTCTTTCCTTTATATTTTTTTCATTAATTGCTTTGATATTTTTGACCTTTTATTATTCCAAAATAAATTTGTTCTTATTTTTTCTAGCTCAACAAAATATTTTTGGGATGACAGTTGAAAGGTAGATTAATTTAAATAGAATTGTCATTTTTATTATTGGCTCTGCCCACATATTTTACCAATTATTTAACTCTGACTATAAAAGGTCTTATATAATTATGTTCATGGAGTTACTGGATTTGTCTTAGCAATTATATTCCCAGGTATTTTATGCTGTCTACAATTATTTTAAATGGAGTATCTTTTTCTATGTCTTCTTGCAAGATTTTATTTGTAGTATATGTAAATGCTAGTGATTTATGTACATTTATTTTATATCCTGTTACTTTGCTAACATTATTAATTGTTTCAACTAACTTTTCAGTTAAATCCATAAGGTTTTCCAAGTATATCATTATATCATTTTCCAAAATGGTAGTTTTATTACCTCATTTCCAATTTTGATTCTTCCTATTTCTTTTTCTTCTCTCTCTGCTACTGAACATTCTTGTTTTACTCCTGATCTTATTGGGAAGGCTTTTAGATTACCCATATGACAAACAATGCTTGCTGATACTTTTAGGTAGATGCTTCTGGCATCTACCTAACAGGCAGTTTTTAAAAGAAGAAATTAAAACTATTAATAGTCACATAAAAATGCTCTAAATTACTATTTATTAGAGAAATGAAAACTATCAGACTTAGCTAATATGAAAAAAAAAAGTAAAATGACAAATGCTAGAGAGATATGGAAAAATAGGTACACTAATACTCTGTGGGTAGAGGTGTAAACTGGTGCAATCATTCTGGCGAATAATTTGAAACTATACCCAAAGGGCTATAAAACTATGTATATCATTTGACCTAAAAAAGAACTGGGATATTGAGGAGATACCAACAAATGAGAAATGGTTAAAAAGATGTTATATATGATTGTGATGGAATACAATTGTATGATAAATGATGAAGAAGATGGTTTCAGAAAAACTGGGAAGACTAACAAGAGCTAATGCAAAGTAAAATGAGCAGAATATTGCAAATAGCAAAAACAATATTGTAAAGATAACTGAAAAACTTGACTACTTTGATCAATACAATGATTCGTGACAATTCCAAAAGACTTATGATCAAAAATGCTATCTATCTCCAGGGACAGAATTGATGAACTTTGACCAGATTAAAGCATATTTTCCCTTTATTTTTCTTGCCTTTGGGGGGGGAGGGGAGGAGGGCAAAATGAGCATGATTTCATATGTATCTTGAGTATGGCATTTCTTGCCTTTTCAATGAATGAGAGAAGGAATTTGGAACTGAAATTTCTTCTGCATTTTTAGCATTTTATCTGTCCCCTACTTGAACATAGGCAAGCAACAAAGTTAAGAATCAAGTCTTGACTTGTAAAATTCCTGATTTCTGAAATGTAAATGCTCACACTGAAATTTAACAATTGACTCTCAGCAAACAAGTTAGAACTGGCTCCAGCATACCCCCTGAAATATATATATATATATATATATATATATATATATGTATGTATGTATATATTCCTCCTCCTAGAATCATAAGGCTTTTTATATATTTACTTCTAGCATCTAGAACACATTTGTATTATTGTCAGTGAGTATGTGGACAGATATTTTAAAATTTATTTTGTCTTCAAGGTCCTTAATATTGATAAAATCACAAGATATAATTACAAAATTAATTATGGAAAATATACTGTGAAAATAAGAACAAAAAAAAAGTATGGTAATAAAAATTGGAGTACATGGAGTGAGACTCAAGAATTTGGTAAGTGTGCTTCTCTTTAATTCTAACATGTTGTAGAAGGGAAATTTGATTGGTATATCTCCCACAGGGCAATGTCAAAGTCCAGGGGGCTCTTGTTCAAATATAAAGCTCCACTCCTGATTATTCTTTAATGTCCTTCTTGGTTTCAGTTTTATCTTTTAAGTTTCATTTCTCCAATTTAATTTTCATAACTGTGGCAACCAAATAAATGCCCATTCACTTCTCACATTAATGAATCTGTTATTTCATGATATGGATGTTCCCTTCTCAGCCACAGATCATTACTCATCTACTTATCTTATTCAGCTATCCATATCTATATCCATATCCATATCCAAGAGTTAACTCAATTGGTTCTACTTAATATATGTAGGGCACTCTTTCATTTCTCTTGATATCTAGTAGAGCCTAGTGATTAATTCAACAATTTGTTCTGGTCACATGACCAGTCCATCTTCTTTTTTGATTATAAAAATTTGTATAATATCCTGTACTCTGGTTCTTCCTTATAGTCCCTATACATTAAGAATTGCAACCTGCTTACACCTAAATCCATCTCTTCACTATCCTCCCAGCATTACTCAGTTTTAATTTTTTTAGTAAGTAATGAGTGTTACATAGCACTCAGCCAACCAACCAGACCCGTAGATTATTGGTCTGAAAAGATAGACACTCCTTTCCAGGAGAAGTTTGGGGTCATTGAAGGAGTTTTATAATTTTCCATGAATAATTCAGTCTACTCCGGAACTGACTTTTCAATAATCAAGTCCTCAAGATTAGTTATTGCCAAAAGACTACCATTAAAAATATTGCAGCTTATGCAACAACATACTGGGATGTGTGTGTGTGTGTGTGTGAGATCTTTCATTCTTTTAGTCACATAATGATGAAGGATCCAAGATTCCTACAAGATCATCTTACCATTTCAATAGGAATTTTCCTAACAGACCCTGGTAAGGCACTGCACCTTAACATGTGTACATTTCTTCATCTGTAAAATGATTAAAATGGAAAAATTTAAGAAATTCATAGATATCTTTATACATTATTATTTATGTTTCAAAAAAGCTGGGACAATTTATCCGTCCCCTCCGCCTTGTACGAGAAGGAGAATGGGGAGGGGACCGTGGCCCTGCTGCCCTCCAGGGAAGCTTGGATGAAGGCTCCGAGATGGACAGCAATGATGGGGAGGAGGAGGTAGGAGGATGGCGATGAGGCTATTCTGGAGGATAGTCTCCTAGAAGATGAGGAAGAGGAAGAGGAGGAGAAAAAGGAGGAAGATGATACAGTCCCCCAGATAGAAGCCGAAAAAAAAAATGCAAAAAAGCGGGTGCATTTTGCCGACTAAGAGAGTAGGGACTTCTCCCCCGAAGATGACAGCTCCCCCAGTGAGATTCTTTGTAAAAGTGCAAAGTATATTCTGCCTCATGTGAGAAGATCTGAGGAAACAGTGGATGCGAAAAAGAAAGAACTAGAAAGGTTAAAGAAAAATGTGAAAGGTCTAATTAACTGGTTGAGTAAACCTAACATGGCTTCTATAAGTGAACAGCTTGAAGAGATATACATGGCGAACAGTAGAAAGGATATGAATGATACTTTGACAAATGTTCTCATGAATGCTTGTGTAACTGAAGCTGTGATGCCTGCCAGGTTGTTGATGGAGCGTGTCCTTTTGGTTAGCATTCTTTACCATACATAGGAATTGAGGTTGGTGTTCATTTTTTGGAAGCTGTAGTAAAGAAATTTGATGAAATACATAAAAGTGGTAGTGAGGGAAAAGTGTTATGGGCCAGAACTTGAAACAAGGTGCTAAGTCAGTGGAATTGATAAGAGCCAATAGTTATCTAATTTAGCATGGTTCAATATGATTGATTTAATCCTATAAGGAGATGTTATGGGCCAGAACTTGAAACAAGGTATTAAGTGGAATTAAGGAGATAATAGTTAAATGTAGTTTAGCACTGATTTAATCCTACAACAAATAATGGTTTCCTAGTGATATAATGATTGGTGTATACTCAGTGTGGGGTATATAAGGAGAAGCTCTCAGGGCCAGAAAGGACAAGCTCATTAGAACCTCTCAGAGGCTGAGACAGATTCATTGCATCTTCAACTTTTGTTGTGGCTGGAGGCTGAAGCAGAAACCTTTGGAAATTTGGGAGATTCAGAAGCCAGAGAAGGCAGTCGGGGAGAACTAAGGAAGACCAAAGAAGTGGTGGCAGGCTGTCCTCCTTTGCTTCTTCACTGAAACTAAGATCCAGAAGGCCTCTAAGAAAAACTAGCCAAGCCCCAAGTGAAGGAGACAAGACTTTAACCCCTGGCTGAATTTGGGGTGATTACTGAACTGAAACTAAGGCTGCCTTCAGAAGCCCCCAAGAAATCTGCTCCCAGAGAATATTACATTTTAGAGAAGAATATTACAGAAAAGAATGTGACAACCTCTTTGCCATAATTGCCTATTTATATAACTTCCATGTGGTACAATCTCTACTCATCTTTGGCATTCTAAAAAAGGCTTATTAGAACTTTCACCAAAAAAAGGACATTGAATTAATTCTCCTAATGCTGAAAAATGTCAGTTTTTTGAGAAAAGATGATGCGTTGTCCCTGAAGAAGCTGATCAGTGAAGCCCAGACTAAAGCCAATGAAGTAGTAAAGAAATCTCAAGATCAGACAAGGATTCGATTCATGCTTAAGACTATACTGGCACTAAAGAATAATGACATGTGCAAAATTCCAGGCTATGACCCTGAACCTGTGGAAAAACTAAGAAAATTCCAGAGAACAATGATTCGAAATAGTGGTTCTGGTAAGGAAACTCAACTTCAAGTCTTTTGGGAAAGCCTTTTGAATGCAGAACAGATGGGCAGGGGATGGAATGTAGGGTCATCATGGAGTAGTGCCTCAATGATTGACAGCAGCAATAATAGCCAGTTGAAACAACTTAAAGGAACTGTTAGTTCAAAGATACTTGAGCTTGCCAGAAGGCAGAGAATGAACACGGATATCAGAAGAAATATTTTTTGTACATTAATGATTAGTGAAAATGTTTTGGATGCATTTGAAAAGCTTCTAAAGCTTGGACTCAAGGATCAGCAAGAAAGAGAAATAGTTCATGTCCTCATAGATTGTTGCTTACAAGAGAAAGCATATAATCTTTATGTATATTTGGTTAGCAAATTTTGTGGAAAAGGAAGGAAATTTCAGATAACATTCCAGTTCAGCATATGGGACAAATTTCGGGATTTAGAAAATCTGTCAGCTACTACATTTTCTACAGTTGGTGCATTTGGTGGCCGTATAGGCCTTTGTAGTTTTCATCTATGATTTCTTGAAATATCACTTTAAAAACAATAGAACAGGTTTTTTTTTTTTTTTCCCCCCCCCCTTTTTTTTTTTTTTTACAAATAGAGCTTGACTATTGTCTTGACCTAGGCAAAGACAGACTTGACTAAGCCTTTAAATTTAAATCACTCTAGCTTTCACTGAAAGATCAAAAATAGCCCCCAGCCCAAGTCTCAGTAGCTCATTGTTTCAGGTCTGGTGGTTTAGCATAAGCATAAACAGCAATTGTTTTCAGTTCCGGAAACTTTGAGAGTCTTCCCCTTCCAGACTGATATTTTTTTAGATAATAAATTAGGCCATCTTTTTTTTTCTTTTTTTTTTTTGCCATCTTTTTTTTTAATAGTAGAGAATAATTTTTTTCTTTTATATGCTAATAGCTTTTTATTTTCCAAAATATATGCAAAAATAGTTTTCAACATTCACTCTTGAAAAACCTTATGTTCCAAATTTTTCTCCCTCCCTCCAAACCTCCCTCCTCTCCTAGACAGCAAGTAATCCAATATAGGTTAAATATGTGCAATTTCTACATTTATTATGCTGCACAAGAAAAATCAGATCAAAAGGGAAAAAAAGAGGAAGAAAAAACAAGCAAGCAAACAACAAAAGTGAAAATAGTATGTTATAATTCACATTCAGTCCCTGTAGTCCTCTTTCTGAATGCAGATGGTTCCCTCTTTTACAAATCTTTTGGAATTGAATTAAGCCATCTTTTGTTTAAATTCATTGAAAGTGTGTTGTCTTAGAGTATGGAACAGATAGCAAACTGAGTGGCTGCCAGAAGTTGAAGAATAGCTGAATAAGTTATGGTGTATGAATGTTGTAGAATATTATCATTCTATTAGAAACAATCAGGAAGATGATTTTAGAAAGTCCCGGAGCGACTTGCATGAATTGATGCTAAGTGAAGTGAGCAGACCCAAGTGATTACTGTAAAGGGCAACAGCAAGATTATACAATAATGATCAATTCTGATGGAAATAGCTCTTTTCAACAATTAGCTCATTCAGGCCAGTTTCAATGATCTTGTGATGGGAGAGAACCATCTGCACACAGAAAGAGGACTATGGGAACTGAGTGTGAATTACAAAATAATATTTCCATTTTTTAAATTGTTGTTTGACTCCATTTTATTTTCTTTCTCATGTTTTATTTTTTTTTCTTTTTTGATTTGATTTTTCTTGTGAAGCATGATAATTGTGGAAATACATATAGAAGAATTGCACATGTTTAACATATTGGATTACTTGCTATTTAGAAGAGAGGGCAAGGGGAAGGTGTAATACTGGAGAAATTAAGGCAAGATAGAGATTAGAGAGTTTTTAACATTTTATTTGGATTTCTGAGAGGGAGAGATTTTTTGGAATCAAAAGGATCCATTTTAGTCCCAGGGCTGAATTAGACTTTCTTCTCAAAGAATCCAGCAAGGAATGTGAGATTCCAATTTTTTTTTTTTTTTATCTGTGGCTCTTAAGCTATCAAGGTAGAGTCCAAGGCAGGAGGAGTGGAGTCTAAAATGTGGTGAGTGGGAATCCTCAAGAAGGGAACATCAATCCGGTTCTGACAGGTTGGGGGGTAGGGCCATAAATTCTTAATAATTTAAGAGAATTTAGGAGCCAGGAAGTCTGAATTTAGAGATAGAGGATACCAATTAGGTGTCTGAGATAGAACATCTGGAGTTTTATGACTCTATTGGAATGTCAGAGTGGCCAGCTACAGCCCTGATTATCTCAGTCCTAATGGTCAGAAAGGGGGGTTGTAACCAGGGGGATTGAGGCAGAACAATTCAAGGAACTGAGGCACCACAGTTCAGGGAAACAGAGGCAGAAAAATTTAGAGAAACTGAGGCAGGACAATAAAAGAGACCTGTGGCACAACAGAGGGAGAAAAATAGTTTGAAACACAAGGTTTTGCAAGAATGGATGCTGAAATTTATGCATGTGTTCTGAAAATAAAAAGCTTTATTTAAAAAAAAAAGAACTGGCACAGAAGAAAATAGCACTCTAAGGCAGGGGACCTCAGAATTACTGCTATATCTTCCCCAAAGTCTAGGGGAAGAAAGGTATAACAGTATAGAAACTGTACCATATCAGGCTCAGCTGTCACATCTTAAAAAAAAAAAAAAAAATGACTCCCAATTCTATAGACAGATTCCCTTCTCTCCTGAGTTATAGAGCTGTTGAGGGGTGAAATACCCTAACAGTGATGGGAGTCCCTAGGACAGTGTTGCAGGTTTTATGAAAGAATTCACATTCCCAGTCTCCAAATGAGGTATGATAAAAATAGTTTATTTTCCCTGAGAAGCTCTTTCTCTCAGTGTTTTACTAACAGAAGATCAGTGCAAGTTTAATGGAAGAGAGTTCTGTAGGAACCCAACATTTGAAAGGAGGGGAGACATTCCAAACATGGGAAACTTCATAAACAAAGCCCTCAAGCTGTGGGGACATGATGGCTGTTAGCGTACTTTAGGAGAACTCTAGGCAATATTGTGTTCTTAGGGTGTGACATTCATCTTGATCATGTCAGCTTCCACATTTGGGATTGGTACAGTGATACAATTGTTAGTATTTAAGCATTCAACCATACAAAAATTCTCTCAAAGGAACAGCCCTAATTTGTAAAATAAACACACTTGGAAACTAACTATCCAAGTCTCATATAAATAGGACAAAATGCTAATATTTTTCTCCAAGAAGCAGAATCCCAGGAAAAATTTCTACACTGTATCTCTGAAAATGTATATGTGACCATCATATATCTTAGACAAACCTCCTCTCACACTTTTTGTAGTTTGATTCTCATCTGGGGTCAAACCAGTTAAATGGTCCTATAAGTAATGAACCTGCAGCTAGTGTCAAAAGCAAGTTAAGTCAAAAGCAAGGAGCTCTGATTTTAAACCAAGCATATTTGCCTCATGTATCTCCCTGACTCCCCCAAAGTAATCTAGTTTTATTGGGGCATAGCAGTAGTAATATGAACTAATAAGTTAGTTACCAGTTTGTGAGGGTCTTGAATGTCAGTTTACTTAAATGCCACTATAGGGGCAGCTAGATGGTGCAGTGGAGATAGCACCAGCCCTGAAGTCAGGAGCAACTGAGTTCAAATCTGGTCTCAGTCACTTAACACTAACTAGCTATGTGACCCTGGGCAAGTCACTTAACCCCAGTAGCCTCAGCAAAAAAAAAAAAAAAAAAAAAAAATGACACTATAAAGCCTATGAAGATTTTGAGTATATGAGTTTCATGAAAAGATCTATGCTTTGTATATCTGAGTTGTTTTGATTAAATGGAAGCGCTAAAGAGTATTCTTATTGATTTAAGATGGAAAATTTCTATGAATTTGCTTTCCTGTCTCTGAAATTAGTTAACATGATAGTTGGAAAGCTGATTCAACTAATTTTAAAAACAAAACAAAAAATTTTTGAGGGGTGCATCACGTGGAAAATTATTCTAGCAACACTTTGAAGGACAAATTGGAGAAATGAATAGTGGATAGAAGAGTTTGACTTGATATAAAGAAAATGTTCCTTGCAATTAAAACTACCCCAAAATGAAGATGGCTGCTTTGGGAGACGATGGATTCCCTTTAAGTGAAGGCCTTTAAATATCAGATAAGGTGAAACAGCAGAAGAGAATTGACCAGTCTTTTAACTTGGATCTGCCTCATTCTAAAATCTACTCAGTAGAGCATTGCCATCTATGCATTCTTACAAATAGTTTTTGTTTATGACTTGACAAATTTGACTTATTCTTAGATTTATATATTTCCTTTGTGCTTTTTTACATCTAATATTAGAGAGGAAAGCCAGTTAACATGTTAATATTTGGGGAGTAAATTGTTTTCATTTGAATTAACCAAGATGAGCCCCCAATTTTCATGAATATTTTGCATGTTTGGCATGGTATTTTGGATGTAATGTGATTTCAAAAGACTAGGACTAAAACAGCTCCCCAGTCCAAGCAAAGAAAATAGTTTACCATTGGCCATTTATGATAGGAGAAGGGAGAAGAAAGAATAATTGGTTCTAGTCACAAGTGTAGTTAATGTGGGTATTTGTAGGTTGCAGTCCTCAGACATTCCTGATTGTAGTGGAAACAGATACACTATATTATCATATATGAAGCATGTGTAATACATAGTCTGAATATGTACGCTTTAATGACTGTCAGTGGCAAAAGTGTTACTTAAACTTTTAATCCAGTTCTTTTACTCTAAAGAAGTGTTTTGCATTCCATTGCTTGTAAAGTTACCTTCTATTCACTTACATCATTTTATTATGCTTATTTTATTTGTATTTATTTTTTATTAAATGTTAAATTTTTAGGTTTGATATATATATATGTGTATATATATATATATATATATATATATATATATATACCTTTGTTTTTATTTCCATATGAATCATGTTGGGAAAGAAAAATCAGAACAAAAGGGAAAACTACAAGAAAGAAAAAAAAAACAGAAGAAAAAAATGCAAATAGTATGCTTTGATCTGCATTCAGTCTTCATACTCTCTCTGATGTAGATGGCATTTTCCATCCAAAATTTCTAGGAATTGCCTTAGATCACTAAATTGCTGAGAAGAATTAAGTTTATCCTAGTTGATCATCAAACAATATTGTGATATTTGTGTACAATGTTTTCTTGATTCTCCTAGATTCACTCAGCATCAATTCATATATTTTATTTTTATTTAAATAGTTTGGGTTACTACTACAGAATCATTATATATCAAACACATCAGTAAAATAATAACAAGGTTTTTAACATTTGTGATTTCAAAAAAAATTACTAAACAAATATATATTTGAAAAATAATTATTAGAGAAATGCCATTATCCTTTCTATACTGCAAAGCTTAGGGCATAATACCTCCATAATCTGGAAATCCAAGTAAAATTTTTTGACCCTCCCTTCACACCAGAGAAAAGTCTGAATTTTTTTTCTTTTATAGAATATTGATATGATACAATATTATACATATATTTTATGCTTTTCTGAGTTTCTAAACTTTTTTGTGTCATCTGCTAGCCTTAGCATGTCATTTGCAGCTTCCACAAAACTCCTTCAAAATTCCTATTCAATTTCTTATGCTGACCTGAGATATGTTAAAACTAGGATGGGGAAAGTAGAGATATGGAAGATTTTACTGTAATCGGAGATGTTTATTACTTTTGTTGAATATCTTATGGAAAGAGTGGCCATAGAAACTGTCATTGGACCAGTTTTGACTTTGTAAAAGCAAAAAAAAAAAAAAAAAAAAAGAGAAGGAATAGGAAAGAAAAGTTTTAAGATTAAAGCAAATTGGTTATCTTTGGAGCTGATGTTCCAGAGAATACTGTGTCCCCTTGCTAACTGACTTTGACTAAGTATTTGATTATTATTTTCTTCACTTAAAAAAATAAGGGACTGGATTAGATTTCTAAAGTTCCAATAGTTTATGACTATAAACATTCTCATTCCCTGAAAATTAATAGAGGATTTATCACTAGCAGGGTCAGATGACATTTACAAAGGCAGACAGGTGATTTCCACTAAACAAAATTACCAGACAAGTTGCAGAAGTCATAGGCTATTGGCTCTCCCTGTCCAAGCCAGAAAACTGAGCAAATTACTTCACACGGAACAAGAAAAAATTGAGATCAGCATCTGTGATAATCTAATATTCTTATTCTAGCAGGTCATGAAGTCCATAAAGATAATCTTTTGCCAGTATTAATGGTGTTACTTCCTGGAATTACTTTCATTATAGTGCTCATTGTGGGCTATCTCTGTAAAAGGTAAAATAAGTCATTGTTGTATTGTTCATATATATTTCAGATTATCATTAACAATATTGTTTATTTTGTTTGTACTTATGTACATGTTTTCTCCCTTGATAGAAAGTTCCTTGAGGGCAGAGATTGATTTGTTTTTATTATTTTATCCCTCATATATAGTACAATGACTAGCACATAGCAGGCAATTCATATATGCTTGTTGATTAAGTGATTAAAAAATACCAGCCATTTATAGGTATTACCAGTATTCCATGAAAGTTAAGGTAGATCCAAGACATATGTTAGCCAGCATGTACTAAAATTATCTCTAACAACATTCATTTTACTTTGCCAGTCATTTTTATTTTTAAATAAGAAACATTCATTTTCCTTCCATTCCTCATTGAAAAGTAAAGTAAAACTCTTGTGTATATATAGAATTCTACAATGGACATATCAGAAAGTGTTTCTCTTTTTCTCCCTTCCTCCCTCTCTTCTTCACTTCCTTCCTCCTTCTCTTCCTTCCCTTGTTCCCTTCTTTCCTCCTTCTCTTCCCTTCTTCCCTCCCTTCTTCCTTCTCTCCCTCTTTTTTTAAGGTTCTATGATTTTCTTTTCTTTTTTTCTTTTTTTTAACTTTTTCTTTTCAAAACATACACAAGGATAATTTTTCAACAGTGACCCTTGTGTAATGCCAAAGAAACTGAGCAAGACAAGAGATTAGAGACCAATTCAATAGTTTTTTTAAATGGAGAGATATACTGGGACCAATGGATCCAGGTTTGATCCCAGGGCTGGAAGAGACTATCATCTCAAAGAGTCCAGCCCGAGTATTGGGACAGCAAGCTTTTTTATAGGATAACAAGAACAATTACATAATGGGGGAGGTACCTAGGTGGGGATAACCTAATGGTGGGGGAGGCCCCTAGGATAACACAATGGAGGGAGGTTACTGATATTCTAATGACATCTAAAATGGATAAACCTTTATCCTGTCAAATATTAAGAAGAGAATGTCTATAACCTAAAGATATAAAAACTTCATCTCATCAACCATTTAATAGGGAATAAGATTATAGCCTGGGGTTTTGGGGCAGAGCAACTGAGGTAGACTTTTTTCTCATTAAGAAAGAAAGGTTATAACCTGAGGCAGAATAACTAAATAGGACAATCGGAGAAACGGGGTCACTACATTAAAAGGGAACTTTGGCACAACACCTTGCATAGCCTTGTTTCAGATTTTCCCCTTCTTATTCCCATCCCCTTCCTAGATGTCAGGCAATCTCTTCATCTTTCCCTCCCTCCCTCCCTTCTTCTTTCTCTCTTTCCCTCACTCCCTCCCTTCCTTTTTTTCTTCTTCCCTTTTTTCCTTCCTTCCCTCCTTCCTTCAATATCATATCAAAACAAATAAAAAGGGAACTCTTCACCCACTCCTGCAAACAGGGATATCTTCTTCTATAAATTGCCCCACCACTGCAGGAAAGGATAGTAGATCCAATCCTTGGCCCATTGATTCAACCCAATTCAACCTATGCTTGCTTCCAATGTTACATTGAAGTTTCCTCAAAGAGATTGGTCCAATGACTTCACCAAATTGTTTGTTGCCATCCTGGGCTTCTTTCTTCATACTCAGCCATCTGCCAGTCCTCCATGGTAAAGAGTGCTTTCAGCTGCCATCTGTTGGATTTCTGCTGAACTGTTGTAGCTTTTTGTGGTCCTATAATGAAGATTTTGCTTTTTTTTTTTTTTTTTTTTTTAAACATATTTTAAGGGCTCCAATTCTTTTGTTTCTTGAACCCCAGTTTACCAGAAGAAGCCCATAAGTCTTTAGTTAAACTTATCTTTTCTAGTGATTCTATCTGAATTGTCATTCTATGAGTTCAGTCCCTTACTAGAGTGATAGCAATTCTTTCTATACTTTTCATTTAGATAATTCATGCAAATCACCATAGTAGTTTTAGTTAGCCAGCCTGTAGAGGCACAGCAGAGCTAACCATTGTTTCTATTACATTACTACCAGTAAAGGTTACTGCTCCCTATTCTGGATAGTAACATATAAATATTTGTAAGTCATCTTTTTCTCAGCTTGCCTGCCTAAAAAACTGCAGGACTAAATATATTATTTTTCCATTGAAAAGTTTTAAATAATATTTCTTTTCAGTTCTTACTATACAAGGAATAAAAGAATAAATTTTTACTAAGTGCTAGACACTGTGTTAAGTACTGAGGAAAGAAATATAGGCAAATAGACAATTCCTGTTCTCAAGAAGAAGGATAAAGGAGTTAGAGGTGGGTAACTGGGGCAAAGTCTGGAGAATCAGAAGCACAGCCTGCAAAGTAATAAATCAAGGAAGGAGACTCTGATTCTCTCCCCAAATCTCAGATTCCTACTAACTCTAAATCTAACCTCTTACTATGCTGATGGGGGTTCATATTAAGAGCCAAAAAAATAAAAAATTCCAAAGCAGAAGATTGTTTGAATATTAGCAATAAGCCCCCAGTTGTTTAGACAGATGGCAATAGCTTCAGATGACAACTAGGCTACATTCCAGATCCTCAACTAATTCCCACTCCCCAACTTTTAGTTAGTTCCTGGTCTTTTCTTTTAGAGCTCAACATAGGTTTTACATACAGACTATTCTAAATATCTTATTAACTCTTAAATAAGAAAAGATAGAGTAGAAATTTCAATCTCCTAAATTCTAAGCTAGTAAGACTGAACTAAGATGTTTCAGAGATCTCTTATTTCTATAAAACCATGACATTCAGATAGTTACTAAGCCTCTATCCATGCCTTCCCAACTAGCCTAACACTCTTCTATGTCCTCCTGAAAAGCTTTTACAAGGGATCCACCCAATATTCTGAAATGTTTTCTCTAAATCTCTTAACATTACTTGGATATTCATTGGACATATTGGTTTTCACTATATGACAGTCTGCCTCCTTAAACCATCCTACAATTTTCTAATCATATGCTCTATACTGATTCATTAGAACCTACACATTCCCAAAAGTTAGTCAACTAGCCTGTGTACCAGGCACTGTACTAAGTCCTGGGGATACAAAGAAAAACCAAAAAAGTTTTCCTTGAGAGCAGGAGGCCTCTAGGCCTGGCACATTATCCACTGTACCTCCTGGCTGCTCTGAGCCTTGCAAGTTCCCTTTTCTAGCCCAAAGTACTCAATGACAGTTGCATTGATCACCCAATTTAAAATGACATGGATTCCCATGTCATTGTGAAACTTTTTAGTGAATAAATACCAACTTTGAGGATGTTAGTTTGCTGACTCCTAAAGAGACAAACTGTATCATAATCTAATTAAGTCCTTTCTTCTGATTTCTCATAATCTTTACTAAATCTTTGAATTGTGGAGTTCAGTTTTTAGTCAACCAAACCTAATTTTACTTGAGAAATTCATACTTATCAGCACCATTGTTGATATTGGCACTCATTGGTTCTCCAAAACCAACATGCTATCACTATACCTGAGCATAAGCTGCTCTCCATGCCTGCAGTGCTCTCTCCTCTCATCTCCTCCTTTTAGAATCCTCATTTTCTTTCAAGGCTTAGCTCAGGTATCAATTCCTACATGCAAAGCTTTTATAGACACCTCATCTCTCCCCCAATATATTTCATTCTCTTCCATTGAAGTGACCTTGTATTTACTGTTTAAAGGAAGTGTTTCCACAACTCAGTGAAATGTCTTTTAAACTCCAGGAACTAACCCAAGATTTTGTACACAGTACAAATTTTGGTCCTTAATGAAGGTTGAATTGAATGGAATTAAAAAACAGAAATAGAAACAAATCAAAGATTTTCACACACACACACACACACACACACACACACACCTCTTCCTATTCCATCCATCATCTCTTCATCCAAATAAGAAAAGGGAACTATTAAAATTTTATTTTAATTACTTTTAGATGTATTCATGAAAATAGTTATGTAGTACATCTGCACCTCACATAAATAGCTATCAATCTGGAGAAATTAGAAGGCCTCGATGACCTATTTCAGTACTTAAAAACCAATTAGAGTAAGTGGACAATTCCTTAGGAGAGGGAAGTTCTACCTACTGTTCACAGTGAGAAGTTTGTAGGGTATGCCTAGGGAGCTGGGACTAACTAAAAAATAAAACTGGCCTCAATGATTAATAAGTGTTTTTTGATTGATGCATAACAGGCTTTAAAATGGACATACTAATTATTGAGAAGATGAGCATAACTGTTTTGCTACAAGTAGTAAGACAGCTATGACCTGAGATTACTGGGACAAGGAAAAAGGTACCTGGTGAAAAAGGTTCAGGTTTTTAATCAGATATTGATCCAAGTTCAGTGCAGTCCTATTTAGGGGCTTGTTGCTCTATTCAGTACATGTTATTTTGTGCTCATTTCATGTGATTGTTATTCATAGCCTTACATTTACTTTTCTTTTCCAAGGTATTATGTGATTCAAAAAATATTCCCTCCTATCCCCCAAATCAGAGACCAAGTCAGTGACAGTTTTCAAAAATATGTCGAGGTAAGCTGTACTACTAAAATCTTACAGTAATAATTTTAAGGAATGTTGAGTGTGTGTGTGTGTGTGTGTGTGTGTGTGTGTGTGTGTGTTGAACTTCCCATTGTTCCGGGAACCTGCTCCAGAAGGAGAACAGATATGTAAAAATTCTAGAAGCTGTTTTCCTCCTCTTTTAATCTCATCTCATCATTGCTTATCTCCTCTTCCCTATTAGCTTGTGTTTTCCTAGGCAAAAATCTTGGGCAAGTTCTAAACTTCATTGTGTCTTAGTTTCTTCATCTACAAATTAAGATAACTTTGGAAATCTTAATCAACTCATTAACTCTTAACTTACCTATTAACTTTTTTCTAGTGAGCTACTTGCTTCTACCTTCCTGTCTCCTGATTTTACATATATTTTTCTATGTCTTACAGTATGATTTTCAGGTAAGAAAACATATAAAGTTGGTTAATACACAAAAGAATCTAATCAAATATCTGTTTTTTTGTTGTTGTTTTTTTTGTTTTTTGTCTTTTCCTTTCCTTAGGTGGACTGGAAAGAAAATAAAATGCTTCCAGAACAATGTAAAATTGAAGAGATACAGATCACGTAAAAAAATCAAACTGTCCATAAAACTAAACAAAATATTTCACTGGATAATATTCCTAGACATTTCTTTTCTGATCTCTTTTTTCTAACCTTTCCTTTTTTTTTTTTTCTTCCAAATAATGTTTTAGTTACACACAAGGTGGAATGTGCTGGCAAATGGTGGGAGAAGAGAAAAATTTGGAGAAGAAAAAAAATAACATACTGAAATCTTTGCTCATTTCTAAGTCATGAATGCTTAAACCGAAATTTTAACAATCTAGCATTCATGAGCCTCTTTCAGTTTACTCCAGTGCACTTTTGGACATATATTCACTTAAATTAGATTTTTGGAAATCTCAGTACCAGAATCTAGTAGTATGTTCCCCCTTTAGCTAAATTAATGATTTGGTTTTCTTTTTTTCTTCTGAACTTAAAAAGAAGCAAATTTTTAAAAATGTCCATGTAGACAGCAGAATACAAAAAGAGGATTTTATAAAAACTGTGAATCTTGATTTCATATTACTTGCTTAAAAACAAAATCCATTATTTTCAAAATGCATCTGCTTGTCTGTTTCCTTCTATACTCTTCTGTGCATTTTATTTTCTTTTATTTTTTGGAGCTTCTGTGAATTTTAAAAGGCTTCAGTGGTCCTCTTTTTGTCATGATTATTGCCAATTCTCTTTTTCCTCTCTATTCTTCCCAGTTAAAAACTGAAAGGAAAATAAAAACTTTTGCAATAAAAAAGCAAAATGATAGAGCCACTATATGTCTTTCTATACCTTGAGTCCACCATCTCTTTTATCAGAAGGTAGATAATCATACTTCATTATAGGTCTCCTGAACACATGGTTATAAAGTGTATGAGAGTCATGGTTCATAGTTTGAAAAAATTCAAAGAGATCTTAAAGTCACAAATGTGTTTATTTATACCATAGCTGACAGGCTGGTCTCTAAAAGAAGTCTTGGAAATTAGAAATAGTTCAAGGAGAGCTTTATATACATAAATTTGCGGCTTAGGTAGCCAGCTAACATTCTACAAAGTTGTAAATTGTAAAAGAGAAATAAGAAGAAAGGAACAAAGATGTCTTTTCATCCAGGTAAGGATATAAGATTGTCTTTTAGCTAGGTACTATCAATCAAAAAGGATGGGTTTTTTGCAGAAGTCAAATAAGCAGCCACACAAAAAGGTTTTATTGCTCCATCTTCCTTAGTTAGTTATGCAGTTTTGAGTACATTTCCAGTTCTGACCCATAAGTTAGGCGTTTCATGGATCAGAGTTTTTAAGCATTTCAAAGTTCTTTCTCTTTACTATACTTACATAAAGTATTCTGGCTTTGCTCACTTCATGTACCATCAATTTATATTGCCCAGGATTGTCTATAATTACGTCTTTTGGCACTTTTTTACATTACAATAATATTCCATTATATTCATATAACATTATTTGTTCTGCCATTCTACAACTGATTACTGCCTTCCCCTAAAATTTCAAATCTTTGCTTTTTCCCCCTCTCCCTTCAGCATCAAGGACATGTGTCTCTTCCCTATACAGTATTATCCTCTCTCAACCCCACACCAAACTGTGTGTACTCATGTAGAACCCCTCTTTCTTTAAGAGTGCAGTTCATCATACAATTTTCAGATGAAGAAATTAAGTCATTTCCAGTCTTATAAAAATGCTCTAAATCACAATTAGAGAAATGCAGATTAAGACAACTCTGAGGTAACACTTCACACCTTTCAGACAGGAAAAGAGAATGATAAATGTTGGAGGAGACATTTGAAAACTGGGACACTAATACATTGTTGGTGGAGTTGTGAATTGATTCAAGCATTCTGGAGAACAATCTGGAATTATGCCCAAAGGACTCTAAGACCATGCATACTCTTTGATCCAGCAATGTCCCTACTGGGTCTGTATCCCAGAGAGATTATAAAAAAGGGGAAAGGACCCTTATGTGCAGAAATGTTCATAGCAGCCCTTTTTGTAGTGGCAAGGAACTGAAAAATGAGTGGATGTCCATCAGTTGGAGAATGGCTGAATAAGTTATAACATATGAATATTATGGAATATTATTGTTCTATAAGAAACAACCAGCAGACTGATTTCAGAAAGGCTTAGAGAGACTTAGATGAACTGGTGCTAAGTGAAGTGAGTAGAACCAAGAGAACATTGTACACAGCAACAAGATTATATGATGATCAACTGTGATAGACTTGCTTCTTTTCAACAATGAGATGATTCAGGCAAGTTCCAATAAACGTGTGATGGAGAGAGCCATCTGCATCCAGAAAGATTATTGGGACTGAATGTGGCCATAATATTTTCACCTTTTTGTTGTTGTTTGCTTGCTTGTGTTTTTCTTTCTCAATTTTTTTTTTCCTTTTGATCTGATTGGTCTTATGTAGCATGATAAATGTGGAAATTTGTTTGTAAGAATTGCACACGTTTAACCTATATTAGATAACTTGCTGTCTAGGGGAGGGGGGGAGTAGAGAAAGAGGGAGAGAAATTTGGAACACAGGTTTTGCAAGAGTGAATAGTGAATACTATCTTTGCATGTATTTTGAAAATAAAAAGCTATTATTAAAATTTTTTAAATTACTCCTTACCAAAATATGGCACAAAATCATATCTGGATTTTGTCCGAGACCTTTACTCACCTTTTCACAGGGAAAAATAAAAATTAAAAAGTGCAATTCATCTGATGACATCTTCCTCAAACCCTTTGTTCTTGTTTATATAGCTTTTTCACACACTTCAACATAGAAGGCTGAGGAGCATTTAGACAAGTTACAGAAAAAGGAGAGTGTTTCAATAAGGAGATGGTAATTCACCTTGTCAGAGATGACAGAGATCAAGATAAATGAGGAGTGAGAAAGGCTTTTAGATCCAGCAATTAAGAGATCATTAGCAATTTTCAAGACAACTGTTTCAGTGGAATGAGGCATCTAGCTGACTAGTTAAAAACAAAGGGAGAGGAAATGAAATGGAGATAGTTGTAAGTTTTCAAGTTCAGCCACAAAAGGGGAGAAAGGTGAAGAAATATATATATATGAGATATAATTAATAAAAAGAAAGACAGTCCCTGCCTTCAATGAACTTTGAATCCAAAGCAGAGAGACAACATATTAAAAAGACAGGAAGAAGGACAGGGGCAGGGTGGGGTGGAGTAAAACTACCAAGGGTTTTTTGAATAGGGGCATTTTGGCTGGAGGGAGGGTCTCAGCAGAACCCTCACTGTTTTAAAACACTCAAACTCACAATATTTTTTTCAAACTTTCAAAAATTGAAGATTTATTAAGGATTGGGGAGAAGTAGTTGTCTTTGCACATAGACGGGAAGACTGTAGACCAGGAGAGATTGAAGTTAAGTGAGAGTGGGGATGATAGAAGAGGCAATCTGCTAGAAAAATTTGTATGAGATCACTTGTTTGCATAGAAGGGTTAGTCTTGTTCATACAGGTAACATTAAATGTGAACTAGACACTTCAGAGTCATTAAAGGGTTTTGAGCTATATTAATGTAATTTTGATTTATCATTGGCTGCCTTTGTTCCTTATTGCTATATAAAATATTTGATGTTGATTAATTTTATACATCAGAACTATTTTATTGTTTCTCTTTGAAACTGAATCAAGATTGAATAATTTTACAGTACTAATGCATGGTTATTTGCACCAGGGGAAAGTGCCATAGAAGACCAATAAGTGTTTTTAGTCAAGGCTAATAATTAACCGCTCTTAAGAACAATAATCAGTATTGTTCTGTAAGAAATGACCAACAGGATGATTTCAGAAAGGCCTGGAGAGACTTACACGAACTGATGCTGAGTGAAATGAGCAGGACCAGGAAATCATTATATACTTCAACAATACTATATGATGACCAGTTCTGATGGACCTGGCCATCCTCAGCAACAAGATCAACCAAATCATTTCCAATGGAGCTTTAATGAACTGAGCCAAGCTACGCCCAGAGAAAGAACTCTGGGTGATGACTGAAAACTATTACATTGAATTCCCAATCCCTATATTTATGCCCACCTGAATTTTTTATTTCCTTCACAAGCTAATTGTACAATATTTCAGAGTCTGATTCTTTTTGTACAGCAAAATAACGGTTTGGTCTTGTATACTTATTGTGTATCTAATTTATATTTTAATATATTTAACATCTACTGGTCATCCTGCCATCTGGGGGAGGGGGTGGGGGAGTAAGAGGTGAAAAATTGGAACAAGAGGTTTGGCAATTGTTAATGCTGTAAAGTTACACATGCATATAACCTGTAAATAAAAGGCTATTAAAAAAAAAAAAAGAACAATAATCAGTTATTGCAGTTCGTTTTTTAACTATTAAGAAGTCTTAAGTTGACGATTTTAAACTGATATATATTGTTCTTCAACTCAAATGTAATGAAGACTTTATATAGAGCTAGTGAAAAAAATCAGTCTATTTTGTTCTTTTGGAAAAGTGAGTTGGGAAAAAATGTTCCTTTTTTGCTAGTCAAAAAAAAAAGTTAATAGACTTGCCAGGAAAAGATGAAAAATATTGGGAGGGAATGTGAGATAACTGGGACACTAATGCATTGTTAACAGAATTCTGAAATGATCCAGCTATTCTGGAGAGCAATCTAATACTTTGCCCAAAGAGCTATAAAACTGTTCATGCCCTTTGACCCAGCAGTGCCACTACTGGATCTGTATTTCAAGGAAATCATAAAGGAGGGACCCACATATGCAAAAATGCAGCATCTCTTTTTGTGGTAGTAAAAAATTGGAAAATGAGTGGATGACCACCAATTGGGGAATAGCTGAACAAGTTGTGGTACATGAAGACAATGGATTGTTCTATAAAAAATGATGAACATGCTGATTATAGAACGGCGTGGAAAGATTTTTATGAACTGATGCTGAATGAAACAAGCAGAACCAAGAATATATTGTATGCAGTAATAGCAAGAATGTGTGACGAATAATTATGAATGACTTGATTCTTCTCAGTATTTCAGTGATCCAAAGCAGTCCCAATAGACTTTGGACAATTGTAGTTCAATGTTTAAATGTGAAGTCTCACAATGTAATTGAATGAAATTCTCTTTTACAGGGATCCTCAAACTTTTTAAATAGGGGGCCAATTCACTGTTCCTCAGACTGTTGGAGGGCCAGACTACAGTAAAAACAAAAACTTTATTTTGTGGGCCTTTAAATAAAGAAACTTCATAGCCCTGGGTGAGGGGGATAATTGTCCTCAGCTGCCGCATCTGGTCCTCCTCCGGCTGTAGTTTCAGGACCCCTGCTGGGTCTAAGTGATCAAGATGGAGAAGGGAGGAGAGTGTAGCTTACACAAGATGGCTTGGAGAAAGAACTAATGAGTCAGAGAATAAATAACAAAATCAAACTAAATACATGGGTCTATGAATGAAAGGGAGAATAAAGGATGATATCTGGGATTGCAAAGCAAAAAATGAAATGTAATAATGACAGATTATGAAGAGATAATTTAACTTTAGAACTCACTAACAAAAGAGGGGCATTTGTAGGTGCTAAAATGGAGAACAAGACTGCAGCTGAGGTTGGAGAGGGGTGGGAAAATATGTAGTGGGTAATAAGTTGAGAAACTGTTTGAGAGAGTATTAATATGTATATTGAAATGGTGAATCAGGCACTGAACTCCTTGAGGAAAGAAAGGAAGTATCATGGAAGTTGATAGACAACAGGTGCTAAAATTTTGATTGGGTATTGAACATGGTTTAGAAGTTACTGCAGGATGGGTGGTAGAGGGGAAATCTAGATGTGGCAATGAAGAGCATGAAGTAATCCAACTCCCCTTACCACCACCACCACTCTTAGAATGAAAGTGCAACCAGTACTGGAAAGTATATCCAGGGAAGCTGTGCCATAAAAAGGAAATCAATTAAGTGCAAGAATGTGGAAGGAATGATAAAAGGCAATGGTTTAAGATGGAAGCAAGTTTGTTTTCTTTTGACTATGAAAGACAATGATTGTTAAATTGTATCTTTGAACAATTTTCAACTATATGGATGTAAAAACATGTTTGTGCATATACATACATATGTTTATGTTCTAAGATTTACTAATTTATTTTTACATCTTTTCTCCTGAGTTTTTCTTTCATTTTTAATTTCTTGCTTTATTTCTATTTAGTATTTATATAATTTTTATGGAAAAATAATTTTCCCAGTTGTTACAGAACTTACTCCCTCAGGTACTCTTAACATCTACAATTTTTGATATTGGTCAATTTTTTCTTTTACTCATTGTGAACCAGTATTGTGTGGGATTGGTTTCTATGTTCACCTACCCCTCCCAAAGTACCCTCTAGATCTTTTCAGAACAGTGCTGGAAGCCGCAGAAATACCAGGTAACTGGGCTATCCTGTGTGAGCCCTGGTTGCTGCTGCTCCCCAGGTCTTTCAAGTTGCCACCTTTCTGCCCACTCTGAAGTGAGAGTGAAATCTGCTCTTGCAATTGTAAAGTGACTTGCCTAGGGTCATATAGCTAGGAAGTGTTAAGTATCCGAGACGAAAATTTGAATTCAGGTCCTTGACTCCAAGGTCAATGCTCTTTAGGGCACCATCTAACTGCCCCTCTTGCTTCCTTTTTTCAGGATCCTGTAGCCACAAATCTCTGGCTCTTCACTAGTTCAGTGAATTGCTAATGCCAGCTAAGCTGGTAGTCCTTTCTCATTGTCTTAAAGCTTCCAACATTTTGAACAATTTTGGGGTGGAAGAAGTAATTTATTGTGATTTCACATTGAATTTTGGGATATTTGAATTGATGCAAACTTCCGGTTTTTGATTCCAGGGCTACATAGTCCTGTAGAGTATTGAACTTGGAAGTCCGAATTGGACCGACCTGTCTGAAATTTGTCTCAGACACCTCCTATAAGCCAAGTGTACCACATTCCTCAGTCACTCGGGCTCATAACCTAGCTGCTATCCTCAATTCCTTTCTCCCTTTGCAGCCCCTATCTCTCGCCCTCATCTAATCTGTTGATAGTTGGCCTTAGTACACCTGCCAAGATTGCTTACTCTATTCCATTCCCCACTCAACTGTCAAAATGATCTTCCTAAAGAGCAAGTCTGAACATATCATCCCTGATCAATAGTAATACCAGTGGCTCCCTTACATCTCCAGGATCAGATAATAAAAATACTGTTTAGCATTCAAAATCCTTCCATTTCTCCCCTATACCCACTCTACTCTCCCTGTTTCCAATGTTCTCTTATTCCATCCACTTACTCTCCAAACCAATGACACAAAGCCTCCTTGCTGTCCCATTGTTCAATTCTGGGCATTTCACTGGCTGTCCCAATACCTGAAACAACCATTTGTCTTAAAATGGCTTGATTTTCAAGTACCAGTTAAAATCTTCTTTCCGGATTCCTCCTAAACTTATCATTTCCAATTTATCCTTCATTTTTTTTGTATGTAATCTCCATTATACTATGTTCTGAGAACCCAAATCTAAAAGGATTTCTTTCTAGACGGGTGAGATTGTTTTCAGAAAATAGCCAACATTTATGCAGCACTGAAAGGTTCGAAAAATGCTTTACTCATTTGCCATTTTAAAACTATGCAGTTGGAGGGACTACTTGAAGAACTGATTTCTTGGAAAAGGCACCATAGGGGTGGTCAGTGTACAATGCTCAGAACTTAAAACAGGAATTGTCCAATCTTAAACTTCCTGAAAGAACATCAATAACAATATTATGGAATGAATGACATTTAAGACTTGGATTCACTCGCTGTTTCTCATACCTATTGGCCTGTAGGATGCCAAGGTTTCATCATTTCTCTGTGCTAGATAACTTTCCAAGATTGGTTAAATTACATATCAGGTGCTAACCTGCACTATTAGAAGGAATTAATCTTATAGGAAACAAAAAAATTTCAGTTCAGGCTCAATTAAAAAAAATTTTCAGATACTACATGGAAGTGAGGCATAAAATTTCACCACCTCAACAATTAAAGTTGAGAATCACCCAAAGGGCAAGAGAATGATAATTCTGACTACATAAAATTAAAAGGCTTAAGTTTTAGCCAAAAAAGCAGGGAAAATTTTCTATCAATTATCAGCAGAAAAAGGCACTTCATTTCACTTCCACCTGAAGATAGACTAAGCATGTTTTCCTCTCCTCTCAGTCATGACCCATTTACCACTAAGCACTTCAATACTTCCTCTTTCACTCTTGAATCCTTTGCTTGCCTTGTCACTTCTCAACTTGTTTTCACATTACATACTAAATCCCACACTTTTGATATTTGCCTAGCATCCTTACCCAATAGATGTTCCTTGATGGAAGAACTCTTAAAATCACTCCAATTGTTGTATTAGTTCCCTCCTTTAGCAGACACTCTAAGAAGTTTTCACCAATTTCCCTTTTCTTGACCCCATCCTCAGATGGGCTTTTCAATATATGGCTTAAAACATCAATTCCATCTCCATTATTATCTGTATTTTAATGCTAAATCTAATAACCACTTTAGTACCTTTTAATCTCAACCACTGCAAGCTTTGAAAATGTTACCGTTTTTAGACAGATTCTGACAAACTTGTCTTTGTATAGGTGAAAGGCAATGGGCAGACACTTAACTTTGAACTAGGAAGTAACATGGTTACAGCTGTGCTTTTGGTTTCTGTTTCTTCAATCTAATGTAGTTATGACTCCCCTTCTCTAACACATAAATGTATCATCTCTTGAAGCACTAAGCCTACTATTTGGAATTCATTTCCACATAATTGAATAAGTCTTGTAAATTTGATTCAGTTTTTCCTATTCTCAGCTACTAAATTGTTTTGTCTATGTCCACTGTAGAAATGTGACTTGCACTGCACTTGAGCCCAGGTTCTGATTGCTATTTGCAGTAGTAACCATATGAATCACGTCACCTTTGAGACTTGAGGTCAGAAATGTATAATTGTAGTTCTGAACTGTTGTATAAAAGAATCTGCAACTCAGTGTAGAAGGAGAGGTAGAAAAAATTCAGTACCTTTACTATGCTTACAACTCCAAAAACCCACCACAACCAAACCATGTTGGATTATTCAGTTATTACATCAGGAGTCTTAGAGTCTTCTGTGTATTTATTGTTTTACAGCAGAATGCCCAACACAGATCATCATAACTGCCAAATAGTCAGCTGTGCAAAATAGTATATATAGTGCTTAAGTACAAATGGGAGACATGATTTTTTTAAATAAATACTTAAACACAAATTTATGGTCCTACAAAAAGAGCATTTAAACTAGATGGTCTAATTTGATCTGCCTCCTTGGACCCACAGTAACTGTTAATTTTCCCAAAAACCAATAGAATCAATATACTGAATCATCAGTTCCACTGTGTGAATAATGGATCACAATAAATGAGTCCCTTTTTTCTAAGAGCTGTTCCTGGCTCCTCTAACATGATCTGGCCTGGATAAAAAGACAACAGGAATTTCTTGAAGGTCAATGGTCCAAAATGCTAAGTATGGTTAAGTATTCTACATGATCTATATTCACTGGTTCCATTTAGTTAGGATGTACTTAGATAACTTTCTTCAATTCATCATACAGGACAAGCACGAAAGCTCCACCCATTCCTCTCAGAACATTAGACCAGGCACCCTTGAAGAAAGCTTTGCCACCCTCATCTTTAGCAATCTTCCTCCAGCAGTCAACTGTCCCAGTATACATGATATCAGCTGTCAAAAGTAAAATTAAAATTGGTCAGAATTCAAAACTTACAAATTATCAACTTATACTAGTATACTTATAATACATTAAGGTAGCTGGAAGTAGGGACTTGATATTTGGGACTAAGAACTGGCATGCTAAAAACATTCCAGAACTTGATTCACTGCCAGTAAAAGATGTATTTAGCTAAGGGGGGAGGTGTGTGTGTGAAACCTCTTCCACAAGGAGATAACCTATCATTGCCTTAAGATGTGAATCAACAATTAGGATTTTCTTCATTTTTTGGCTCGTTGACAGATGAATATTTAACAGTTAAATGAACACTACCTACATTTGTTCCTCATTCACACCACAAGTACTTAAGGTATACTGCCTATAAGAAACTTACCTCCTTTGCGTCCAGATTGCATCATCATTCGCCGTCTTACTGTATCAAAGGGGTAGGAGACCACACCTGCCACGGCAGTCACTGTTTGTGCAATCATCCAACTTATCACAATATGAGTATTCTTGGGATCTGGGAGCATACCTGAAAAAGAATGACTACTTGTTAAATTCAAATCCACAAACCTCTAAAAGCCTAGTCTTATGTCAGGCTAATAATGGTAGTTTTGCTCTACAGTACAAAATCTTTTGAAAAACTTAAAATTTGTTTTCGATCATACAAAAGTATACCACACCAGACCTTTTTTTTCAAACAAGTTCTGTGGCTTTTTAGATTAAAAAAAAAATTTAAAAAAAAAAAAACCCGAAATTTTTTAAATTTTTTAGGAACCCACAAAAATTTAGCAAAGACCTTTAATAGCGAGAAGACTGAGCAAATCCTGTCTAGAATTTGTCTTATCAAACCTCAAATTGCAGGACTGCAAGTGAACTACTCTAAAATGGGAGAAATACAAAAAACTCCCAAAACAAAACGCCTACAAAATAGTTATAATTTTTATTTGGCCTATTTCTAATATAAGTTACAAATGTATTTCTTCTAAGGTAATGGCATCATTTTAAAAGGACTCTTACCTTTTGCTGTATCATAGATCCCGAAATAGGCTGCTCTATAGATAATGATACCCTGCACTGAGACATTGAAACCTTGATACAAGCCACGAATTCCATCAGACTTGGTGATTTTCACGAGGCAGTCTCCCAGGCCTTTAAATTCTCTCTCAGTGCCAGACTTCCCAACATCAGCTGCCAATCGGGTTCTCGCAAAATCCAAGGGATAGACAAAGCAGAGAGAAGTGGCTCCAGCGGCACCACCAGAGGCAAGATTGCCAGCAAAATACCTCCAGAATTGTGTGTGCTTGTCCACTCCTCCCAAAAACACTTGCTTATACTTATCCTTAAAGGCAAAGTTAAGGGCCTGAGTGGGGAAATATCTGATGACATTTGCCAAGTTACCCCGCCAGAAGGAAAGCATTCCTTGTTCCTTTGGAATTCGGACTATACAATCCATTATGCCCTTGTACTGCTTATCTGCAGCAATTTGTTTACTTGCATGCTGCACCTAAAAAATAAAAGCATAAAATATTGTTAAAAAAAAAAAAAAAAAGCCCCCTCCTCCCCAAATAAGAAAAATAACTATATAAAAAATAATTAAAATACGCCTTTGGAGAATAAGCAAGTCTGACATGAAAATTAATCATGTGACAAAATGAAAAGGTAGATTTCTGCTTAAGAGCTTAAACTGGCCCACAATTTAGTCTTTATAGGCCTTAAAGAATGGTAATGTCAGAAGACCTCTACAGCAGCACCAGTGAAGAGGCAGAAAGGAGGCTTAGAGGTCATCCAGGTTAGATCCTGTGTTTTACAGCTTTAGCAACTGAAGATAGGACTGTCTTAATTTGAGACAGCTAATTAATCCTGAGTATTCCCTTTCTAACATTAACCACCTGTATGACCTTGGGCAAACATGGCCTGCAGTTATTCCCTAGCTTCCTGGTTGTTCAAACGGGTGTAACATCAAATCATAGCACAATACCGTAGAACACATTGCTTAATAGCTATGTGCTTACTATACACTAAATTAGTGCACTCCAGCCATGCCTACCTTACAAGGTTATCAAAGGGAAGAGAAATGATGTGAAAAGCAGCCATGACCTTGGGATAAGTCATTTCATTCCTCTAGGGCCACCTGCTTGTCCACAAGTATAAAAAACACCTATTTCGGGGCGTCAGGATTCCAGCTTGTCACTTAATGCAGGATGTGAACTTGTGAAACATACTGGACTCAGTGGGCTTAAATTTCCTCTTAAAATTGGGGGTGGAAATCATTTCCAATGGAGCAGTAATGAACTGAACCAGCTATGCCCAGAAAAAGAACTCTGGGAGATGACTAAAAACCATCACATTAAATTCCCAATCCCTATATTTATGCACACCTGCATTTTTGATTTCCTTCACAAGCTAATTGTACAATAATTCAGAGTCTGATTCTTTTTGTACAGCAAAATAATGTTTTGGTCATGTATACTTATTGTGTATCTAAGTTATATTTTAATATATTTAACATCTGCTGGTCATCCTGCCATTTAGGGGAGGGGGTGGGAGGGGGTAAGAGGTAAAAAATTGGAACAAGAGGTTTGGCAATTTTTAATGCTGTAAAGTTACCCATGTATATTTCCTGTAAATAAAAGGCTATTAAAAAAAAAAAATTGGGGGTGGGAGAGAATATTAGGCGACCTGAGATTTTTTTTCCCTTCTCATTTCCAAATTTTGTTACCAGAGGGCACTGCCAGTGTAAGGGGTAAAAAATACATCCTTCTAGAACCCATTTTAAAAGAAAAGGAAAGTAACGGCTAAGACACCCCCCAAGTCCATGCCTGCAGCCCGAAGGGGAAAATACGCAGCGAGCACCAGGAGAAGGAAGACGTGGGCTGGCAAGTAGGAAGGGGGCCCGAGCCCTCTGCGGGGCACCATGACAACTACAGACATTTCCCCCTCCCATCTCCTGCCGCATTCAAACTCCTCGCGACAGCTCAGCTACTGCGGCAGCAGAGCCGGCACCACGTGATGCGCTGACGTCAGACCCGCCCGCCCTTCCTTATTCTTCCTGTCCCTTAAAAGGGCAATGGGGGGTGAAGATGCCGGGGCGGAGATCGAAAGGACAAAGCCATCCCCTAATCGGCAAATTTACGCACACTTCCGGGAGGTTTGTGCCAATCCCCAAGGGCCCAACGGCCCGGAGGGAGGGCAGAAGACCCACGTGTCACTGAGCCTAGCCGCACCCCCCCCTCCCCAACACCCAACCCGAGCTACTTCCTCCCCGTCACCTTCCTGTCCCTCCTACGCGACCTCCGCGGTCAAGGACGGGGGGGAGGACGCGCGGGAGCGCGCCCGCGTATCCGCCCGCCCGGTAACGAGATTAGCGAGAATCGACAGGCCGACTATCCTCAGGGAGTTGTCTTCCCTCTCCCCGGCCTCACAATGAAAGTGAACGGGGAGCTAGAGGACAGCAGCATGAGGATGGGAGCGCGCCCTCGCGCGCCAAGTCCCCGGATTGTCGGGCCTACTTCTCGTCCTAACCCAGATAGCCTTCCTTCTTCCCCCTACCCTTCACTCCCACCCCCAGTCCCGAAACTCGACAAGCCCGCCTAACAGTCCATGTTTCCCAGACACGCACCTGTAATAGTAGCTTGACTCTTTCGATCGGGGCCACAGCAGTCTTGGAGATAGCAGCGGCGATGCCACCGGCCAAGAAATCCTTGACGAAGGAGATGGCCTGTTCCGTCATGGTTACCGAGGGTAAAGGTGTTGGAGATAGAGCAAGAAAGACGGTGAAAGAGGACTGAAAGCTGGAGAACTCGTTGCAGGCTGCACAGTTCCTTGCTACAGCTCGGACCGAAAGGACACGGTGTCCCGCGCGCAGGCGCTAAAGCTTCAACACCCCGCCCCCTGCGGCCTCCTTTAGACGCTTCCATTGGCTCGTCTGGACCTGGGAGGGGGCGGAGGGAAGGGGGGGGCTGTCACCAAATTCCGGGCCTCCCCTTTAGACTCCCGCCCTGCGGCCCGCATGTGTGTCTGGGAGAACAAAAGCCTACGTCCAAGCTTCTGGGCCTAGGCCTAGCTAAAGGACTTGAGTGGCTTTGACCCTCAGGGGCCGAGGGTGGGGGTGAGGGTGGGAGAGGTAAAGACGAGGAGGGAGAGGAGCTGGGCAGCCTGGGGGTGAATGATGAACGAGCCCGCCCTTGGGACCTTAGACCGGCCGGCTGCTTGTCCTCTGATGGTAATCGGCTTGACCGTCACTCAGAAGGACTCATTTGGGGAAACTCGGTTTCTGAGACTGCCCATTTATGGGATCCCTTCCACCCCCAACCATTTGACCCATCACTCCATTCCACTTGAGGAGGAGACCCAGCTGGATTTGTCCAGCTGTCAGGATTACGGTCATTTTCTTTTCCCCTCCCCCCCGGTAACTGATTATCCCATTCCTGGGGCCACATTCTCGCCTGCAAAAGTCACGGGGCTTGAAATTTCTTTTTTCCTTTTAAATTTTTTAAGGTTATCTCTTTTCTATGAAGCAAAAATCTCCCGGCATCCCTATTCTCCCATATAATAGATATAAATTTATAAAGGAAAAATAAAATTACATCGCTGATAATTGAAAATATATGCAATCTTCCACATCATTGCAACAGAATCGAGGAATGTAGGTGACTTGGAGTTTCAAATTTGGAAGAGAATTTAGCTTAGATTATCAATCCAAAATTGATCAAAATCTCTGGATTTGGAAGTTGAACGAAAATTTCATGGCTTTGGGCAAATCATGTACTCACACTAGGCTTCTAAAAAGGGGATTAATCCAATTAAAATTGGGTGGCCTTTCAGTCCACTCCCCCACTTTCGATGTAATTCATATATATTCTTCCTTACACATCAAAAAATGAAAAAAAAAAAAGGTAAATATTTTCTTATAAAGTGCCTTTCCAATATTTTAATAACTGTAAGCTTTCTGAGCTTCAATTTCATTTGTAAAATGCCATGATGCTTGTGTGGAAAGAATTCTAAATTTGGAGAAGCCCTATCTTCAAATCCTGACTTTCACTGTTTTCTTGACCTTGAGCAAGTCACAACCTCTGGGCAGTTTAATTACTTCATTTATAAAATAAGGGAATTAGGGACCCTGTAAGATTCCCTTTACTTCTAAATCTGATCCTGTGATTTAAATCATAAAGTTACTAAGGCCATAATATATTCAGTGAGTGTCCGAGCCTATTTTTTCTTGACTCTTACCTACTACCTACTCCAGTACTCTTCTCCATGCACCTTGTTGCTGCTCACATTTCACAAGAAAATTAAATACTAATGAATAGCAGTCCCTTCTAACAGTTGCCTTAAGATTTCAATTTCCTTGTTATATAATAAGTATATTTATAGTTGTATTATTTATCACCATATGGTTGCTGCACAAATCAAGGTCACAAAATCAAATATTAGACCTACAAAGAACCTTTAAACACAATGTAGTCAGTCCAACCCCTTTTTATAAATGAGGAAACAGGCCTGGAGAGGTAATGTGGCTTTTAGAATAACTATATAACTGAAAAGTGGTTTGTAACTATGAAATATCATGTAGCTTAGTGTCACAATAAAAAATTCTGATGGAGAGAAGAAAAAGTTAATTGAGTAACTTGAAAAGGTTTAAACTAAATTATAGGGGTCAATTTGACCTAGAAAGGTATGATTTCATTAGATGCAGAGAAGACTTGAAGCTATGTAATAATGATTATATTGTCACAGCAGGGAATTGTTGTATTAAAGGCCTGGGTGAATTAATTGAAGGAAATGCTAAATTTCAGAGATTAATGAAACTAAAAGTATTTTCTTCCTATGGAAATTCTCAGACTCTGAAATTTACATAGCAAGTTTAACAACTCAACCTAACTCTTCCAAGTTACTAGCACACCTGAGAGACGTTAAGGTCATGTCAAATTTTCCCTCAAGTCTCAAGTTTATTAGTGAAGGTTTCCAGGGAAAGGAGGATAACATTGGAGCTATGATGACAACAGCTATTTCTAAATATAGATTATTCAAAAGTTGTGAATTTGTAGCTCAAAGGTCATTTTTCTTGCATTTTGCTTCCACTGTTTCAGTGTATCAAAGTCCATCTCCACCCTCAGTCCTCTTTCCTCCTCCTGCCAACTTTTCCTGGAAAAAAAGAAGCAATCTTTTGTATTGGATCCCTGAATGACATGTAGTAGTGCAATAGGGTCATGTGAAAATAGGGCACTCAAAAGAATACCCTTTATTTCCCAGCCTTATGTAGAAGTTTGTAGAGGGAACAAATTACTGATGCCCAAGAGAGTCTTAATCTTCCTCCCATGATTTTATTTAGAAAAGAATTTTATAAGCCTTAAAGTACTGTATAAATATGATTTACTACTTTTATACCCAGAGATAACCCTGTTTGCTCCCTTCTCCCACCCAAGCAACTGAGTACAATAGGTAGTACCTATAATGTTGCAAATGAGGAAACTGGGCCTCAGAAATTAAGTAACTCACTAAAGGTCACAGTGTAGTATTGAAGTCTTAGGTCTTCTGACACCAAGATCCTGGGTTCTTTCTGATACACTTGACTGTCTTACTAAAAAATACTTTTGTATTTTCCTCCAAGAAATAAACTATAAGAAGAAAAATTTTATGTTACATGTTATATACATAACAGATACAATGTATATATCATGTATATATTATATACATTGTATGTAACATAGAATGTACAGAATATGTCATCACATAACCTCAACTAAATCTTCATTTATTGCTTAGCAATCCTACTATAATAGTTACCTTCATTTTCTCCTCACCTTTTTAACCATTTATAATTTGATTTTTTTAAAGTAATATGTATCCTGACCTCTTTTCACTGAAGCTATTTTTTCCAAAGTTACTAATGCCTTTTAAATCAAAAGGCCTTTCCTCACTTATAAGGCTCCTAGACTTCTTTGGCCTTGCATACAGCTAATCAATCACTCCCCTTCTCCTCCTAGACACTTTCTTCCCCCTAGGTTTTCCAGACACCATTCTTTTTCAGCTGCATATTTAAGCATATTTAACCTCTCCCTTCTCTGTCTGCTCTACTTCCTCCAAATCACATCCTCTAACTGTACTGGTTCTTTAGGGCTCTGTTCCCGGTCCATTTCTCTTCTTCCATACCAAAACTTGTACAAATGTGGATAACTAAATGTGGGAGTCGAGAAAAAATTTGGCAACAGTAAAAAAAAAAAAAAGTATCAATTCTATCAAAAATTTTAATGTAAAAATAAACAAGTACATCCATCTTATCAACATACAAATTTGCTTTCAGCTTTAATAAATGGTAAAATTGTGTATACATATAAAAGAATTGTTTTAAAATAATTTGTTTTATGATTTATCATAAGTACATTTGATTTTTATACCTATTTCGGAATTGAGTAAATATGTCTCTGCAAAAAAAAGTGTCTGTTTACCTTAAAATTTAAGGTGGCCAATTCTATGCTACTTCAATTGGGGATCTCATCAGTTCCAATGAATTTAATGACCATTTTTATGCAAATGATTTTCTAATTTACCAATTCAGCCCTAATTTCTCTGCTGGACCTTCAAACTTTCATCTCCAGCTACTATTTTTCATATATCCTGAATTGGATATCCAGTAGAATTAAACTAAATTATTTCCAAAACTTATTATCTTTAAATCTAAATCCTCCCAGTCTTCTACCTTCCTTATTATAGTAGAAGACAATACCATCCTTCTAGTCCCTTAGGCTGCCAATCTAAGAATCATCCAGGATTCCTTCCTGCCTCTCACCCTCCATATACAATGTGTAACCAAAGCCTTTTGAGGTTATCTTTGCAATATTTCCCAAATATGCCCCTTTCTCTCTTCTGACACAGCTGCCACTCTAAGGCTGTTCTCCAGCCACTAAAGTGATTTTCCTAAAAGCCTTGTTGGTTGTTGTCCTTCTTTCTTGAAGAGAACCAAAATGATATCGCTATGTTAGAGTCAAATTGGTATGTCAAGGTGTGGCTGATCAAACCGATTAGGACTTCTGAATGCTTTGCTACTGGTCAGACACAAATAGTACCTATGAACATTTGGGATGGATTTTCTAACTTTGCCCATCTCACATTTCTTTTGAATTAATTCAGTTGTGCTTTGCTTATAGAGCACAGCACTTTCTCTGATGAGGACAGATGCTTAGTGATCCTGAGTCAGTGTATCCCATATCATGCAATCAATTCTAAAGTTCTTAAAGACAGACATTGAGTGTTTTTATATCGCTTTCTCTGACCACCTTGTGAGAGCTTACCCTGTGTGAGTTCTGTATAAAATAGTCTTTTTGGCAAGCATACATTTAGCATTGGAACAAGGCGGCCCTACCCAAAGGAGTTGTGCTTTTTGCAGTAGAGTTGAAATGCCTGACAATTTAGTTGAAGAAAGGACCTCAATATCTAATGTCTTATCCAGCCAGGTGATCATCAGAATCTGACAATTAAAATGGAAGTGATTCAGTTTCCTCGCAGGATGCTAGTGTACTGTCCAGATTTCACTGGCATACAGAAATACTTGGGGGGTTGGGAGGGAGAGGAGCCTAAGTCAGGTCTCACAGCCTCCATCTCCTTCTACCCCATCCTTCTCTATAAACTTCAGTGTCCATAACTCTATGGGCATTCAAAGGTCTTAATAACCTAGCTTCTTACCTTTCCAGTCTTTTCATACCAAAATACTCCCCACCATATACTGTGATCCAATGATACTGGACTTCTGGCTCTTCCAGGAATAAAACATTCTATCTCAATTCCAGGCATTCTCTGGGGCTGTCCCTAATGCCCAAAGCTCTCCTCTTACTACTGATCCTCTGGCTTTCTTTAAGGCTCAACTAAAATTCCACTTTCTACAGGAAACTCTCTCAAACTTCTCTTAATTCCAATGCCTTCCCCCTGCTAATTATTTCCTTATCCTGAATATAACACGCTTTGTAGATTTTTGTTTGCACTTAGTTCCCCCATTAGATTGCAAGCTCCTTGAGGACAGTTGTATTTTGCCTTAAAAAAAATCCCTAGGTCTTAGCACAATGCCTGGTACATAGTAAGTGCTTAATAAATGCTTATTGATTGAAATAGTTCTATAGAAACAATATTGAGTTTGGGCTTAGGTTCAAATCCTTGCTCTTCTAACCTATTAATTTGTCTTATCTTAAAAAAATGCATTTAGTCTAGTAATAACGTAATAATAAATAATGATATTGATTAATTTGATATAATGAACAGAAGTCTGGACTGGAGAAAAAAGACTAGCTTTCAGGAAAGTGGTTATTAAACCTTGGAGGGGTCCTTTGATTTTTCAGTGCTTCAAGGCAATTCCCTTAAAATTACAAAGTGCAAAATATTTGTTGATATGAGTTGGAAGAGACCAGGAATTCCAGGAATTAAGTCTTTTAATGAAATCTTTAAAAGTTAAAAAAACATTTTACTTACACTATCTCATTTGAGTCTCTCGATGCCCCAAAGGTTTATATAACTGGGATATTTTTAATCACTTTTTTGCAAATGAGGAAACAGTATAAGTCACTTATTCTTGCTCACAAAACTTGTATATGAGATTTTAATCCTTAGTAAGAATTTTTTCTTTTGTCTCCAATTCCAGTATTTAACTACCACACCTACCTTCTTTGTTACTGTAATCTCAGGAACACTGAGGAGGGAATGGTGAATTCAAATACAGAGAATCACAAATTAACATTATGTTGTATCATATTTTTATGTATTTTGTTGAGTATTTCCCAATTTTATTTTAATCTGGTTGAGCTCACTTTGAAGTTTTGCAGGCAGGAAATTAAAGTTTGGAGAAAGAATTGACTAGGGAATGCAGTTATCTTTGTCACATGGATCTTCGTCATGTTAAAATACCTAGAAATAGTCCTACCCAGTCAGATTTGGGTAGGAAGAGACTAGAACAATTCTACAGAGGATAAAAAGGGATAAAAGAGTAGTTATCTATACCAACTGAGGGAAAACCCATATCTCTTGACATTAGCATTAACTCAAGCTGTGCTAGTGAGTCTTAGCTATGTGGTTTTATGTATTTTTCCTTTAAATATTTCCATAGTGCTTTATCAGTAAAATTAAATCTGGAGAACTTTGTCATAATGAGGTAGTGGTTTTTAAGAGAATAGTGAGTAAAAAGTTTTAGTTTGATTCACATTTAATCATTATTAATAACAATTCACATTTACATAGTGCTTAGAAGTTACAAAGGTCTTTCTGAACAATAATATAATATAGGTAGGATCCACATTTTATAGATTAGGTAACTGGCTCAAAGACGGTAAGATATTAGGTAACTTTTCAAAAATGTAAAAAATTATGTCTGACAAAATAAATAACTCATATTATTCCTCACTTTAAAATAAATTTTTTTCAACCTAAAAGTTTCATCTCACACCCCAGAAATTTTTAAAAATAACAAAAGATGGAAATATTCAAGTTTTGGGACAGGTTACTGGAAAAGAGATACAGGAAAAGTGTTGATAGAGTTAGAAATACTATTTTGGAAATCATTTGCTGATTTGGAATAAAGTGACAAAATGTCCATATCCTTTGACCCAGAAAATCCATTACTAGGCCCCAAGGAGGTCACTGAAAAGAAAAAGTATACACATCAAAAGAATTATAACAGCAATTTTTGTAGAAACAACAGAATATGAAGCAAAGCAGATACCCAATGATTGGGAAATGGTTAAATTATAGTACATGAATGAGTGGATTATTACTGTGCTGTGATGTGGGTGATGTAAATACCAAATGACTATATGTACCATCATCTGGAATTTGGTCATGTGATGAATGCACAATGGCCATTCTCTTTGGCAAAAGGTAGGTTTATTTAGGGGAATAGGTTACAGAAAAAATGAAGGAAATTATAAGACACCAGGAATAGTAAATATAAAATGGAATTGGAAGAGCATACGCAAGACAAGTTTCTCAGTGGAACTCACAAATTACCCAATAGAAAGGGAACACCCCATGAGGTTGGGGCTTGCCCTTAGTTGGCAAGTTAAATCCTGAAAGTGACTTAGTATCCTAAAAAAGTTTGTTGTAAAGAGGAGAAACAGGATTGAGAAGCACAGTGAAGTTGGGCAGGGTGGGGGGAAGGGGGGAGAGGAAGAGAAAGACTGACCCAAAGGAGGACAGCAGCCATGAGGTGGCCCATAAGTAGATTTTTTTAGGGGAAATTTGACAGGGCATGGCAAGGTGAAGCTGCTGTAGATCCCTATAGAAAGTAAGTCTCAGGGATTTGATACTATTTGGATTTTTGACTAGAAGACCTCCCCAAAGGGTGGGACCATGGAGCTAAAGCTGCTCTCTATTAGTGCCTTCTCCTGCTTGCCTCAGGAATCAGTTCTTTAATTTCTTTCTATCCAACACACCATTTCAGACTTCATCAGCTGTAAGAAATGATGGACATGATGAATAAGAGAAACATGGAAGATTTACGTAATCTGATATAGAGTGAAATGAGCAAAGCCAAATAAAACAATAACAATAGTATAAATGGGAAAAAACAAATGTCTTCCAAAGAAGAAAAATATGATATCTCCCTACCTCCCTTCAGAGGTGGGACATCCAAAGGTGTGGAACATTGCATATATTTTCAGACTTTTTTGATATATATACTAATTTTGCTGATTTTCTCTTCTTCCTCTTTATATTTTTATGTAAAAAAATTTGTTGTGGGATAGCGTTTTGAGAGAGATTTTGATGATGTAGAAAAAGGGGGGAAATCAATAAATTAATTTAATATTTTTTGTCAATGCCTGGTGTTTTTAAATTATATTTGTGTATATGAACCTTTTTTTTTTAAACCCTCACTTTCCTTATAAAAAAAACAAGCAAAAAACAAATCCTTCCCTCTACCAAAAAGCAAAAATTCAGTAAGGTGAAGCTCGACATTGCATACAACAGTTTTTCTTTTATAGTTTCACTTCCTGAATGATGTTTTCCTTTCTCTTTTTATCTCTTACCTACAACCAAGATTAGTTATTTCAATTATACCTTTTAGTACTTTCATCTGGGAATGAGTCATAACTGCCACCATCCCTATAGGAGTATACCAGTTAAATAATGGTTTTTGGAAATGTGGCAAACTCACTGGAGCTAGATCTTTTTCTAGTAGGTGAATGAAGTTCCTCAGCAAATAAAAAAATATGACTATTTTCTGTTCCTCTTCTATTGACCCTTCTGCTTTCCAGGCATTAAAAACTGTATCTTTCAAATTAGGATGCTTAACCCAAAAAATAAATGGATAAAATTGCTGACCCATTTTTCCATCTCCTATAATAATAACTTCTTTGTCTACTTTTATGCCAAATATCATATGTTTTCTTCCAGTGCTGAGTGATGTAAAAGCTAGATATCACCTTTCCAAAAGTGGAAATGGACTGCCTTGGGAAGTGTGGTAAATAGGGATCTTCAGATAAATGTTGGATGTTTATTTGTCAGGGCTATACAATAAGAATCCTTTTTGGGTGCAGGATAAGCTTGATGATCTTTGAAGTTCCTTCCAGTTTGGGGATGATGTAATTCTGTAACTCAAACTACAGGGTTTTTATTTGTTTTGACTTTAAAATTTTGATTAATTCACGAGCTTACTGGTATAACCAAAATACCTACTGACTCAACTTAAATTCCTCCATGCTTTTTTATTCTCTGGATTCTTGTCCCTATATATCCTCAACTTCTCCACAAGTTCTGCCAGTATTCTTGAAATCATCTTTCTTGTTCTTTTAGTACCTCAGGATTACTAATGGACCACTTCATCTCATTACTTGTTCTCACTCCATGTCATTTTACTCATGTCCTCAGCAATGTCATCATTGGTAACATGCTATATAGGATGCTTCTAACTACTGCACTTTTTTCCACCTTTTTTTTCTCACTGCCTTCTGAGTTTTTATAATTTCATTTTTTCTCCCTGTAATCATGATTCATATTAACATGATATTGTTAGTTGAATAAATGGATTTCTGCAGCAAGAAGCACTTTGGGAGCATTGAGAGTATCATTTCTAAAATACAATCCAATTTTCCTCATCACTTCTGAGCCCTTCTTATTTACCTTTGTCTGTCTGGGTAGCTTTATTTTGTTTGTATTTTCTGGCAGCATAAAGAGAAGCATATAGCAATAGTGCAATGTTGGGCCACAGTAGTAGCAGCGAAGGGCTCCTACAGCAGAGGGCATCAGTGAGGGGAGAGGTAATAGTTCAGGAAGAGATGGAACAGTTCTTACCTTTGCACCATTCATTTAAAAAAAAATTGCCAATAGATCCCTCCCTATCAATTTCAGCTTTGCAAAGATGAAAACGGCTTTCCATATAAAGGAGCCTAATTACTAGCTTATCCTTTCCATAAGAGGTTCACTGTCAGTAGTGAATACAATGAAGTTTCTTTTCTATTCACCTGTGTCAAGTAGATAAATGACTATATATGTGTGTTTTTTTTTTTTTTTTTCTTTTGGTAAAGAATAGTCTGTGGGATGTTTGTGGATTGTAGCATCCTGCCTAGATTTAATCCTTATTTAGCTAACCTTCATTGGAAAACAGTTCTTTAAACCCTTATAGATAGTTGTTCACAGTCAAAATAAAGTTAAAATGGTAGAAGGAGAATAAATATAAGTAAATTCAGAGTTGTTAAAAACAAGGTTTTTTGAGAAGGTAAGCACTATTAAATGAGGTGATCTGAAAAGTCATCTTGTCGCAGATGATGCTTACACTTAGCCTTGATGAAAGAGAGGATATCTACAAAGCAGAAGTGAGGACAAAGCATATTTCAAGTATAAAGAACAGCTAATAAATACAAAGGCACAGAGAGGGAGATAACAGCGCTTTTGTGAGGAGCAAAGAAAAAGCCAGTTTGTCAAAATGGGAAATATTGGTCAGGAACAATACAGAACGTAACTGGAAAGTTAAATTGGGGCCAGGTAGTTGTGAAAGGTTTTAAAAGTTAAATTTGATGCTAGAGCACAAGGGAGCCACTGAAATGATGAGTATGGAGTGATATGACCTTAAAATAAGGCCCTAGTGACAGTATCAAACTTAAATAGAAAGGGTTCCCCATAAGTTACACATTGATTTAGAAAATCACAAATAATTATCTGTTGTATTATATTTGTATATATTTTGTTAAATATATCCCAATTATATTTCAATCTAATTCAGATTACATTTGGGAGTTTTGCCTGCTTCTTTTTGACTTCCCATGGTATTTGACATCTCTGAAGCATGAAAATTTAGCCATCTGAATCCTTTTTTGTTGAGAAGAGATAACAAAATAGGAGAAATTTTTCTTGGCTTTCTCCAGACATAATTATTCTTTATGTAGGTAGAAGGAATATGGAATGTTTGAAATACATAATGTCTTAATTATCTTTGTCATTAAAGGCCTCATTTCCAAAATATATAGAGAACTGACTCTAATTTATAAGAAATCAAGCCATTCTCCAATTGATACATGGTCAAAGGATATGAATAGACAATTCTCAGATGAAGAAATTGAAACTATTTCTAGCCATATAAAAAGATGCTCCAAGTAATTATTAATCAGAGAAATGCAAATTAAGACAACTCTCGAGATACCACTACACACCTGTCAGATTGGCTATCATGGACAGAGAAAGATAATGCAGAATGTTGGAGGGGATGTGGGAAAACAGGGACATTAATACATTGTTGGTGGAATTGTGCATACATTCAACCATTCTGGAGAGCAATATGGAACTATGCTCAAAAAGCTATCAAACTGTCCATATCCTTTGATCCAGCAGTATTACTAATGGGCTTATATCCCAAAGAAATCTTAAAGAAAAGGGACCTGTATGTGCAAGAATGTTTGTGGCAGCCCTCTTTGTAGTTTCCAGAAACTGGAAACTGAGTAGATGCCCACCAATTGGAGAATGGCTGAATAAAATGTGGTATATGAATATTATGGATTATTATTGTTTGATAAGAAATGACCAACAGGATGATTTCAGAAAGGCCTGAAGAGACTTACATGAACTGATGCTGAGTGAAATGAGCAGGACCAGGAGATCATTATATACTTCAATAACAATACTATATGATGATCAATTCTGATGAACCTGGCCCTCTTCAGCAATGAGATGAATCAAATCATTTCAATGGAGCAGTAATGAACTGAACCAGCTACATCCAGGAAAAGAACTCTGGGAGATGAATAAGAACCATTACATAGAATTCCCAGTCCCTATATTTTTGTCCGCCTGCATTTTTTATTTCCTTCACAGGCTAATTGTACGATATTTCAGAGTCCGATTCCTTTTGTACAACAAAATAATAGTTTGGACATGTATACTTATTTTGTATTTAATTTATACTTTAACATATTTAACATGTATTGATCATCCTGCCATCTAGGGGAGGGAGTGGGGGAAAGGAGGGGAAAAATTGGAACAAAAGTTTGGTAGTTTTCAATGCTGTAAAATTACCCATGCATATAACTTGTAAATAAAAAGCTATTAAAAATAAAATAAAATTATAATTTTGCTGGATATGATATTTTCAGGTGCAGGCCTAATTCTTTGATTATCTATAGATATGATTTCAGCACCTATGGTCTTTTATTGTAGCTGCTGTATAATTCTAATTGTAGTTCCAGTATATTTGAATTGTTTTTTCTTGTTTCTTGAAAATTTTTCTCTTTGATATGGGCTTTTTTTTTTTCAAAATTTGGTAATAGTCCTATGTATTTTCCACAAAGGATCTCTAAAGTGGTGATTGGTGAATTTCTTCTATTTCTACTTTCTTGTCATGTTCTATCATTCCAGGACAATTTTCTTGGATTATTTTGTGCATTATTGTATTAAAGTTCTCTTTTTGGTCACAACTTTCTGGCAGTTCAATTGTTTTATTTTCTCTTCTTGATTTGTTCTCTCTAGAACTGTTGTTTTTCTTATGTTTCACATTCTATTCTGTCTTTTCATTCTTTATAATCTGTTTTGTTATTCCTTAATCTTTCATAATTTCACTGGCTTCCCCTTGCCCAATTCTAATTTTCAAAGAGTTATTTTCATCTTCGAGACTCTGTTGATTCTTTTCTAGTTGATTAACTCTTTTTATAATCTCGTTTTTCTTGGTTTTTATTTTATTTTTTTTAGTTTTCCCTCAATGTCTCTCATTTGATTTTTAAATTAATTTTTTGATTTCTATAAATTTTCTCTGGGCAGGGAGCTATTTCACATTACTTTTTGGGGTAGAAGTTTTTATTTTTACTAAAGTGTCCTCTGAAGATGAACCCCTGTCTTCCCTGTTCCCATATGTTTCAATTTCTTCATTGATGGCTCATTTTTTTTTTTTTTTTAATGAGAGTTATTAGTGTAAGTACCTCGAATCATGGGCTGAGGGGATGGTGCCTCAAGTTCCACCCTTCTGCAAGTGCCCACAGCCAGCATCCTCCCTGCCCCTGCTGCTTCTACATATACTGGGTATTGGTTCCTTCTCGTCCAGGGCCATGTCTCAGCAGCACAGCTGGACCTGACGTTTCTAATCACTGAATTTTCTGGGAGTCAAACCCAATTTGACATAATAGTCTGGGGAAGTGAAAGTCTCTTGGTTCCTGCAGAGGCTCCAGCCTCACCTCGCTAGCCCCAGGGTTCTCCACTAGATTTTTTTGTAGAGCTAGTCAGGTGTTTTCACTTCTGACATGTTAATCTTCAACCCGAGGTCTTTATCCAGATCTGGGTTCTATCAGGAGAACCTGTATTTTGCCCCAAGTATTCTTGATTTTTTAGTACTCTTAAGTTTGCCCTAAGGGGCAATTTTTTTCTCTTTGTGGGGGAAATCTGGAGAGCTTGAAATTTACCAACCTTCTCTTCCACCTTTCCAGAAGCCTTCTTGGATGCAAGCTCTAATCCAAAGACCTCCATACATTAGTGATGCTTAATGGGAAATCTTGTCTCCATTAGATACTTGGGAAAAAAGCCAAAACACAGATAAAGGTTTAGAATTTGGCTTCCATCTTCACCATTCTATATTGAAACTGCTTTCTAAAGTCACTGGTGACTTCACTGTCAGATCCAATGGCCCTGTTCCAGTTCTCTTTGAACTCATTCTCTTTGAACTATTGCTGCATCTAAAGTTGTTGACCAATGCTTCTTTCCTCCTAAAATCTTTCTCTGCCCGTGGATTTCATGACATTACACTTTTGTTGTTCTTCATCTACCTTTCTCTGGATGCTTCTTTACTAAAACTTCTTTATCATTATCTATATGTGATTATGCCTCAGCTCTTTCATTTGTTATGTCTATATTCTTTCCCCTAGGGACCTTACGGCTTCAATTATTTTTTCTATGTAATTGTAAAATCTTTCTCTCTGGTACTTTTTTCCTCTCAAGACTACTTCAACATTTTCGGTTTTCTGCAGGATATCTTTTCCTCACTTTTTAACTTCCCTATTTGTGTTGATAGGACCATCACTCTCTCAGCATTAAAATAATAGTAATAACAGAAACAACAACACAAAGAGTGCCTTAAGGACAGCTGAATAGTGTGGTATAGAAAGAAGGACATCTATCTTGGAGTCAGCAGACACAATTTCAAGTTCTGTTACTAATGATACACTATCTTGTGATGTTGGGCAAGTCATTTAGCCCAAGTTAACCAATTTATAAAGTGGAAATAATATTTGGCTTACTGACCAGACACAAAACCTGAGAGTTATCTTTGGTCATTTTCCCCTATCCTCTGTTAAATTCCATCTCTGAAATTTCTCATACACCTGACTTCCATTTCTATGTCTAACATCATATATCATACTCTTGCTACCTCTTATCTGGGCTATCATAATAGTTTTGTGTCCCATCTCTTTCACTTCCAAAACAGCCCTTCAGATTGATGCCACAGAAATTCTCCTCTTGCCCACGACTGATCATTCATTTCTCTGCTGCAAATCCTTCAGTGGCTCCCCATTAATTACTAAGCAAAAAAGTAACAAAGAATATATCTGACACATTTTGGTCCCAGCTTCTTATGCAGCTTTCCTACCTTCAATTTCCCTGTACTATTTATTGTATTCTATTGTTTTTAGTACCTTCCAGCCAAATGGAAATACTGTATTTCCCTATCTTTTAGTACCCCTTTTCCCGCCTCAATGTCTTCATATATTACATGGTCCCTCTTATGTAGGTTGGTTTTCATTCAGGAAATCATAACTTTTCTTAGAAATCCCACTAAGAAAATCCCTTAGCCAGGAAGACTTCTCTGATACCTTCAGCCTCTTCTTTCATGTCAATGTTTGTGCCTTTTCTTTACACTTATTTTACAGCTTGTCCTAGTTAATTGTAGATATTTTTACCTTCTGTACCAGATTATAAGCTCCTCAAGACAGGAACTGTACTGTTTTGTTTCATCTTGGCATCACTAGTGCCTATAACAGTTTATGGTACAAGGCAGGCCTTCTATATTTCTTAAGTTAAATATAAAGTGGCCAGCTTAGGATGACTGTGGCACTTACAGCTACCAGAGAACTCTTTAGTCAGGACACTGACTGGTGTGAGGAATTTTAACAATGTAACCAAGAAACTCTTAGGCATCCCCTCTCCCTCCCCCCCAACTTGTACTAAAGTCCTATGTTCAACAAGGAAAAGCAGATATGAATGCGGGTTATTGCTGTTTTCTGCTCTGGCTAAATATTAAAATGATAAGGACATATTACAACCTATTAATTAATGCCTAGCACTATGCAGGTCTCTAAGCAATTTTCTGCAAGAATTGTCAATTAAGATCTCTGAATTTCTTAATTTTGTTAATATAAATGTAGAGAAGAGCATAATTTCTCATACTGGTACCACACTTTTTTTCCAGGATCAGAAACCTTCTCTTCACTACATTCTCACTCTTCAAAGCCTTTCTTACTTAACAGGTTCACTTTCTAATTTGGCTTCTAATCTTTATTAGTATGAGAAAAGTTTATTTTAACTTTAAAACACTGTACACCTATCAACATTTATAGCAACAGAGGAAAATTATGAAGCACTATTTTATAGTAGTTGGTTGATATTTTAAGGTACTATAATAATGGAAACTTCCTCCACCATCTTTTAAGTATTTTTTTTTTTTTGAAAATTGTATTGTTCCAAAACTTCATTACTCTGTCAATATAGTGTTCTCTAAATTTAACTAGAATGATCTTTTGACAACAGACCTATATGGCAATTGGTACCAGACTCTTGCTCAAAAAAGCTTTAGAGCTGATTAAAATGTAAAGTATCAGGTCATAATAGTTGAGATGATGTCTTATTTTAAAAGGTTTGTTCTTTGACTGTCATAATCACTTTGTGCTTTTCCTATTATAATGTACAGTTTATAAAAGACAACATGGATAGTGGAGAAAGAAGCCAACTTGGAATAATGAAGACCCAGGTTCAAGTCTTGTCTGTGACACATACCATGATATTGAGTAACCTACAACCTCTTGGTTGCTCAGGAATCTCTGAGGCTGTAAGTTACAGACCAGTTGTCAACCTGAATAAATATAGAGGAAATATCTGTGCCAAAATATCCTCTAGCCAAAAATCACAGGTCTAGGACTGAAGCTCAGGACAGCAATGAGAACTGCATATATAGATTAGACAGTCATTTTAGATAATTGATGAGATCACTCAGAAAGAAAAGAGAAGGGGTTTCAGTACCAAGGTACATCTATACCTGGAGGCAGAACATTAACGATGGTCTTGCAAATAAGGCTAAAACTCTTGTCTTAGCAACAGAATCACAATAAATCAATGTCAAAAAAACCCAAAAAACTGCAAGGAGAAAGTATTTCAAATGATAATCATTTGTGTCTAATACGGCAGATAGGTTTTGATTAAGATTGAGAAATTGGATTTAGCAATAAATGGATCACTGGTGATTTCTAGGAAAGTATAGAATGTTCCAAAAATCTTATTGCAATTTTAAGCTATATGTTTGTTGCATGACATTTGTTAGCTAAAATTAACTGAGCAGAATCAGTGGAACAATTCATGTAATGACTAGAATATTGTAAGGGAAAACAACTATAAAAGATCTAAGAATTATGATCAGTCCAACAATCACTTATATGACTCCAAAGAGTGATGATAAATCAGGTTGATCACTTCTCAAAAAAGGTTTGATAGACTAGCAGTATAGAATAAGACTTTCAGACATGGTCAATGTATAGATTTATTTGACTATGCCTATGTAATTAGGCTTTGGAGGATGATATGGAGAGTAGTACTTAAGTACTTAAGAAAGGGAATAAGAGAAGAATAGTAATGGTGATACCCCTCCCCCCCCCAAAAAAAGGAAGAAAGAAAATAATATCAACATCACTTAAAAATATGCAGAGGAGGCAGATAGGTGGTACAGTGGATAGAGCCTTTGTCCTGGAGTCAGGAGTACCTAAGTTCAAATCTGGCTTCAGATATTGGCCATATGACCCTGGGCAAGCCACCTAACCCTAATTGTTTCCCTTTCCAAAAAAAAAAAAAAATGCAGAAGAGTAGAAGGAAGTTCAGAATAGGTTACAGACTAGCAAGGAAATGTTGGAACTAATATATTAAATTTGAAATATATTTTAAAAAAAGAAACAAAAACTTTAGTTGTTGGGCATGAAGAAAGAAGCACACAAAAGACTGCTTAACTCTATACAAACACAAGAGAGATCATACAGAAATCCTCAAGTTAAACAAGTCAGCAGTTCAGAGAAATAAGATAGTTTTGGCAAAAATGTGTTACGGAGATGATATACATTTATTTGAGTGTCATTTAAAAAGGAAAAATTGGAGCAGAAATATAGATGTCAAAATGTATACAAGACAAACTTTCAAAGCAGGTTAACAGAAGAGCATAAAAAGAATACTTTTATGCTATTTTTATAAGTCTTCAAGTTGAAATGAAAATAAGAATGATAAATGAATAAAATTTCATAAAAGATTTTCAAAATTTGTAAATCTACAAAGAATATATGTTTAGTAAAAGTATCAAATACAACCAAGAAGTCCCATGATTTTTTCCCTCAACATTTGGTGTATAAAATTGCATTTAACAGATTTCCTGTTTGTACAAGCTCCACATTTCAGAAGCTGTGTTGTTCAAGTAAACATCTGTATTCACAGCTGCTCCTTTCCTTTCCCTCTTCTGTAGCATGTTCAAGGATTGTAGCCACACACTTCTGGCTCTCTTCTTGTCATTTAAGACCATTTTATTCAGCAAGAGGCCAGATCCTGGTGTTGAAAATGCAAGACAAATGTTGAGAACCTAAAATTGTATGTTAGGAATTGCAAAGAGCCCACTACAGCAAAGTCTTGGCATGGCAATGATAAGTGTCCAATGTATTGAGAGGCACAAGGATAGAGAAAATGTAAAAGTCAGAAGAGAATTGGAATAGATACTTCTAGGAAGATCTGTACTCCCGCTAGAGTGAAACTGGCCTTCTGAGAAGTATCATGACATAAAAGAGATAGAATGGTAGACTTAAGAGTTCAAGAAACCTAAGTTCAAATTCTACTTCTGACATTTACCATATAACACTGAGCAAGTCACTTACTTTCTCTGAGACTTTCAAATAAAGAGGGGATTAGATCTGATGGTTCAATGATCAGTTATCATAGCTATACTCAACTATGATTTTATGATTCAGTGGTAGATGGAAAATGGGAACACACAAAAACCTCCCAAATATACATGCATTAATGGCCATGAAAGGTTTTATTGGAACAAAGGCAATTTATTTGTATTTTCTTCCAGTCATTATCCTTCAGCTAAAAATCAGTAGTAATCATGCACTCAATTTAGTTCTGTTAACCTTCTCAGTTCATTTTATCTATCTGAACAGAACTAGGTGAGATGAAGCCAGAAATATTCTGCATTAATGCTTTGAAAATGATAAAAGAACCAAACATTCTTGAAATTGAGTGCATGTCTGTTCTAAGTTCCAAAATGGCATGTCAAATGCAAAAACAGGTACTTGTAGTGATATTCAAAACAACTTCTGAAAAGAATCAGGCAAAATTTGCCTATAACTTTATATTCCATAAAATGTAGAGGTAACAGAATTATTTGACAAGACCAAAAATAAAATAAAATAAAATAAAATAAAATAAACTGGGCTAAAGCTTCGTGAATACACACAAAATACTTTACAGAAATACAAGGAAAAAAAAAACAGGCCTTCTAAAAAAAACTTGTCATAAGCATGCCTGGAAATGTGCCCAAAGAACATTCCCCTTCTTCATTTATAGTCTGGTCAGGGATGCAGTTCTGCAGTCTCCAAGATGAGTCCAGTACCTGTTTTGAATTGCAAGAGATAAGATAGCTGGGCTTAAAAAGTCCATTTCTTTGCATCTATTCCATGCTTCTGGTTAGTGGTATGTGTGAGAATTTGTATATCCATGGATCAGTCATTATGGCCAATCACATGTAGAAATGCAGCATTTGAAAGGTTTAGGCCCAGGAGAACTAAGAAGAAAGATGAAAAGGTCCAGGTGATAGCATCAAGACTTTCTCTTAGATGACTAGGTTTTATTTATGATGCCAGTGTTATGAAAATAGTTGCACTTCAAAATCCCAAACTGCTTAATTCACTGTATGTGCAGTTTTTTTAAATCCCAAAATAGCATCCAAAAAATTTCCTGTTATCTTGGTCTGTACTTGAGTGAATCCATATTTTTCCAATAACTGTTTGTATTCCGAGTTACTCCTCTGTTTGCCTTCCGTCATACTAAGGGACTGCAGCACAGCTCTTAGAGGATCTATCTTCTCTTCGTCAAGTACAATTTCAGCTACTAGCAAGGCACAGCCTGTATTTTCAAAATAAACCAAAACACAGTTCATTAAATTGACAGGTTTTTTGACACACATGCAGTTGATTGCCTCTGAACAAAAAACCAAGACTATGCTAGGAAAGAGTTCAGAATCCTAATGAGTAGGCTAAATTAGTCTCAATATCCCTCCACTAAAAAATGTCAACAGCACAAAATTTCTCCCTTCACAAAGTAGGAAAATAACAGGAAGATGGACAATTATTAGAAAGACAAGATAACATGAAGCTCTTTGCAAGTATTTTCCCTGTTTGTATTTTCTTATACAGATTCTAAGTACTAATATCTAATATCTAATATTACTAAATGGAAGTAAATCTATAGATCTGGCTGTTACAAATCTGATATAGTCAGAGGAAAACAGAATAACCAGTAGATGGATGATTAGAAAAACAAAATATCTTGAAATAAGCTATCAAATGGTGCAGAGAATAGAAAACAGGACTAGATCTGATCTGAGTTTAAATTCTGACTCTGATCCTGGGCAAATCTGACTGTCTCAGCATCAATCTCCTTACCTGTAAAATGGGGATAATAATAACTTTTCAGACAATAAATATGTTCCAGAGTCATGGGGAAGATCAAATGAGATAACATATAAAGTATTTTCAAACCTTAAGCATCTCTATAAGTATCAGCTATTATTATCTAGTATATGTCTATATTAATTTATATATCTAGTATTAGAAAATATTTACATGCCATTTTAAATGAGAGTTAAATCCAGTCATAAATATCTGGTTCTTTTATTATTAGCAAATGCTCTGATTAGGGAAAGAGCAATTTTTTTCTTTCTTTTTTTTTCCTGAGGCAATTGGGGTTAAGTGACAAGGTCACACAGCTAGGAAATGTTAAAGTGTCTGAGACCACATTTGAACTCAGGTCTTCCTGACTTCTGGAAAGAGCAATTTATAAAAAAAAAAATTATATGGTTAATATATTATTATAATGCATTATAATATACTATAATACTTCACTAATATATCATTATTTAATATATACATTATGTTATATTAGAATATATTATCTCAATGTATTATAACATATTACATAATACATAATCTATAATGTATCATATAAGATACATTATATGTTATATGTCAGAAAATTGTATACAACAATCTGCTATAAGATTACAATGCATTATTATAATGTATAATATTAAATAATTTTATTACCATATCATTAATTCTATAGGTTTAAACGCACATGCAAAATAAATCAAATCATATTTAATATGAGTAATGGGAAATATTTTACATTACAAGATTACAGAAGTAACCTCCCTTGATAGGTATGAAAGATACCCAATACTTCAACTTGGTCATAAACAGGTACAGTTTAAAAAAAATAAAAAAGTAGAAATCTTTCATTTACTTTAAAAATCATTAAAATAACTTCACAAATGCCCCTTACACTGCTGTGAAATCAATGGATTCAAGGCCACAGAAAGCTTAATGGTTATTATTTAAGCGAATTGATAGAGAGGCCACAGAAAGCTTAATGGTTATTATTTAAGCGAATTGATAGAGAGGAGGGACTCTGGCTCAGAGAGAGGGAGAAGACACTTATGAAAAAGGTAGCTGAGGTGAATATTACTTTAAGATAGTTTTAGCACAATCCCCTCACAGCTTTTGAAAAAAAAAAAAACAAAAAACCAAACCCAAAAAACTTTTTACCTGGTTTGCAGCGATAAGAAATTTTACTTAATAATGCATCAATCTTGTCATCTGGCCAGTCATGGAGAACTCTTGAAAGAATGTAAAGATCAGCTTCAGGAATGTTATCTTTGAAGAAGTCACCTAGTTCCACAAAACAAAATGTAAAAAAAAACAAAAACAAAAAACAATGTTCTAGAAAATGGAAAGCATTTCAAAACATTCTTAATGAAAGGGCTTATGAGACCTTGAGTCCACAATGCAGCGATGTGAGGACTGAGACTGGAACCACTATTTCACTATCACTATTTCAATCCCTAGATGAGAAGACTCCTTTTAACAATGCAGGTCAGCACCATCTCAGTGACTTACAGTCTTAGAAAGTTGTCTTGAGCAGGGCTTCTTAAACTTTTTCCACTTGTGATCCCTTTTCACCTTAGAAATTTGTACATGACTCCAGGTATACAGGTATATAAAATAAGTATACAAATCAAACATTTACTGACAATAAATCATAATTTCACAATCCCTACATTCAGTTGTGACCCCATATGGGATCACAAACCACAGTTTAAGGAGCTAGGATCTAGAGCAAAGATGTCAAACACGCACAGGCCACATGCAGCCAAAAATACTCGAGTATGGCTGGAATCAGATTAAAATGTAATTGGGAAATATTTAACAAAATAAATAAAAATAGAGTAAAATATCGATGTTAGTATGTAGCTTTCTAAGTTAGTATGCACTTATAAAGATCCATATATATGGTTTAATGACCCTGTATTAAGTCAATATATACTTATAAGGATCCCTAGGTATAGTTTAATGGCCCTGTATTTGTGTTTGATGCCAATAGTCTGTATCACTGAGAAAAGTGACTTGCCCAGGATCACATAAATAATATGCACTGGAACTTTAAATGTTATTAAAAAAAATATATATCAAGCATTCTTTTCTCTCTTCTACTTCCTTCTCCTCAACCACAGAGAGAAGGGAAAAAAAAGAAAATAAAAATGGAAGCCTTGTACATAAGTGAGCACAGTTGAGCACACAAGTTTCCATATTGTCCATGTCCAAAATGTACATCCCCTCTCAGAAACTGAGTAGTGTTCTTCATGATGTGTCTTCTGGAATCATGATTGAACTCCCTGGCTTTAAGGCCAGTTTTCCATCCTACTAGGTCATGTTGTCTCTCACAAAGAAGTTAATGGGCGCATGACAGGAAGGCAGGTATGTTATGCCACTGCTCCCTTTTAATGTCCTGACCCAGTTTCTCTATTGTCCTATTTATTTACTCTGTCTCAGGTTATGACCTTTCCCTCTTACTGTTTGACAGGATAAAAGTCTATCCATTTTAGACATCATCAGAATATCAGTATCCTCTCCAGTACCTCCCTCCATTATGTCATCCTAGGTGCCTCCCCTCATTAGGTTATCCCCATCCAGGTACCTCCCCTATTACGTCACTGTCCTTGTTATCCTATAAAAAATCTTGCTAGCTAATACTCGGGACTGGATTCTTTGAGATGATAGTCTCGTCCAGCCCTGGGACCAACCATGGATCCATTTGGTCCCAGTATATCTTTCAATTTCAAATCAATCTAGGTCTAAGCACTGATTTCTCAAATGCTGAATCAGAAGAAATATTACGATGAAATATTCTATTTCCTGCAAGCCCTATTTGAATTATGGTAGGTCTACAATGATAAAACAGTTCATAGCTAAAGCCTCCTTTATCTTGAACAACTTGATTCTAGGGCTTTATGAACTCAATTTATCCCAGGAGTCAAGAATACACATAAAGAGATTTTACATTATTCTAATTCTCAATTTGATTGAGACTGTCAAGAGACAGTGGGAACATTTTCTTTAATGACTGAATATACATTCAAGCAGCCTTTTTAAATATGACATGATGCTTAAAAATATTTAAGATTGAAAAGTTTTTCTTTTTAAACTACTGGGAAATTTTTTAAATGAAAATTTAAAAATTAAATAAAAAGTCCTCAAATTTGCTCTATAACCATACCAGTTTTTAATATTCCTTTGAAGTTCTAACCTTCTGACCTTATTCTGGTTCTACATACAGAGAAAGCATGATTTTGTCCAATTGATAAAATAACAGGTCTTAGAATTACAGCTGTAGAGTTAGAAAGGACCTTAGAAGTTATCTCATTCTTCCCTCCATTCCCTTTATAAATGAAGAACACTGAGGTTAAGTAACTTGCTAAAAGTTACATAGTTAATAAGTGGGATAGACAGCATTTGAACTCAGATCCTGAGTTTGAAAATTCAGGCTTTCTTTTTATTTAACATTACCTGATGTGAAAGTTATTCGACTGGTGTCTTGTCCAGTAGGTTGAAAACAAGAAACATTTTCAATGACATTAGGAAGGTCAAACACAGTCACTTTTAGATTTGGATATTCTTGTATTAGCACTTGGGCCAAAGCTCCCGTACAGCCTGTGGAAAGAAAAGAATTCTGAACCAAAAATACTTTCTTGGCATTTATAGAGCTTGAAGCACTGCCAAGTTTGCCTTTAGGCAACATAAAAGATACAAAATAAAAGAAAGAGTGTAAAAGAATTCTCTCTAATTACAGACTTCAACACTTCAAAGGCCTATTATTTTCTAAATGTGGGTAATCCCTCTACCTACTCAGATTGCCATCATTCTATAATTTAGCAGATTGAAAAGTCTGTGGCTAAAACAATTCATCACTCTCTGACCAGCTTGACAAGCAGCCTCTGTAAAAGCTGAAACAGAAACACAGTGTACACACCACCATTCAAAGCATTTTCAGGTTAGAGCTGGAATAAAATACTAAAAAACTTAAAATACTAATACCATTGAAAAATTATACATTTCTGGATTGCTCGCTTTTTGTTCTCATTGCCAGTGACACAAGGGAACTGGTGATCAACTAGAGATTCCTACAGAGTAGATGTAACTCCTAACTAGCTCTATGAATGTAACTTTTTTTTTTTTTTTTAAAAGCATCAATAAAATATTCTCTAGGCATTTGACAGAACAATTTCAGGCACAAATAATACACAGAAGAGATCTCACATTATTCTACTCCTCAATTTGATCCCTCGCTTGAAACCCCTGATGAGATAATGAAGCTATTTTATTTTAGGTGACTTAAGATAGGTTAAAAACCTATTTTTAGGTTTTTAAGGTTAAAGGTTAAAAAGGTTAAAAACAACCTTTTTCATGATGACATGATACTCACAAAACACTATAATAATGTTGATATCATATTTGGGTCACTAGAAGTGCTAATATTAAAATAAACCCAAGAGTCCCAAAAAGGTTAGCTGATGCTGCAACAGGCAATTTTTTTCTTGTGGGCAGGCTAGTAATTGATCAGATACAAGATGTCATAGATAAAAGGGAGGTACTTATTGGGAAATGAAATAGATGAACTAATATGAAGACTTCTCAGAGTTCTAGTTTCTGCCCATTTTAAATCTTTAATGAAAACAGAAGCATAGTCCATTGGAGCTAGAAGGGCCTTGGAGACTTTTATTATTAAAAAAATATATAGCTTTTTATTTTCAAAATAAATGCAAAAATAGTTTTCAATATTCATCCTTGCAAAACCTTTTGTTCCAAATTTTTTCCCTCCCTTCTCCCCTCCCCTAGACAGCAAATAAATCCAATATATGTTAAACATGTGCAATTGTTCTATACATATTTCTACATTTACCATGTTGCATAAAAAAAGATAAAAAATTTTAAAAATGAGAAGAAAAAAAGGAAGCAAACAACAAAAAAATTGAAAATAATAAGTTGTGATTCACAGTTAACCCCCATGGTCCTCTCTCTGGACGCAAATGGCTCTCACCTGAATTACCTCATTGTTAAAAAGAGCCATGCCCATCAGAGTTGATCATCACAAAATCTTGTTGTTGCTATGTACAATGTTCTCTTGGTTCTACTCACTTCACTTAGTATCAGTTTATCTAAGTCTCTCCAGGCCTTTCTGAAATCATCATGCTGACCGTTTCTTATAGAATAATATTTTATATTCCATATACCATATTCATAAACCATAACTTACTCAGCTATTCCTTAATTGATGGGCATCCACTCTGTTTCCAATTCTTTGCCACTACAAAAATTTTTGCACATGTGGGTCCTTTTCCCTTTTTTATGATCTCTTTAGGATACAGACTCACTAGAAACACTGTTAGATCAAAGGGTATGCACAGTTTGATAGGTCTTTGGGCATAGTTTCAAATGGTTCTCCAAAATGGTTGGATCAATTCACAACTCCCTTGAAGTTCATCTTAACCAATTTTGTGACATGAAACTCTTGAACAAATTTAAGAAGCCTTCTCAGGATAATTATTTTTTAAAAATATATGTAATTAAATACAATTTATGTTAACAAAATGAATTACAAAGTTATTTTGTACAAATTCCCAGTTATAAAAGATTATGAAAGAAATCAATTATACTTAGTTACCAATTTTTTTTTTTAATTAAAAGATTCCAAGTTAATCTCTGATCTAGTGCAATACCTTCATTTTAGAGATAGTATAAAGTAGGGGCTATTATTATCCCCATTTTACTGATGGGAAAACTAAGGCAAACAGATGTGCCCAGAGCCTCAAAGTTAGTAAATGTTTGACACTAAATTTAAATAAGTTCTTCCTAACTCCAGGCCTAGTGCTCAATCTACTGCATCACCACTTGCCTCTGTAAGTGAAGTGACTTGTCTAGGATCCACACAAATATTACTTGTCTGAGAACTGAGTAGGAGAATTCGCAGACTAGAACATGTCCCTTAGTTTTCCTTTGCTCTAATTCTTGGCACATCAAGCAGAAGCAGCCTACAACTTGGGAGAGCAATTAAATCAACCTACTAGAAAACCTTACCCTATTTAGAAAAGCAATCTGATTTTCAGGCCAATTATATCATACTCTATTGAAATACATTTGGTATTAGGGTTTGTGAGTTTGGCTAATAATCTGTGTCCTTCCCCTTCAGCTTTAGTAGTCCTAAGTAAACTAATAAAATTGTCAACAGATAGTCAAAGGTTAGCACTAGACTTTAGAATGCAGTAATCCCATCAAAGTGCTAATAAGTTGCAAGAGATCTCAGCAATCATCTAGTCTAAGTTAGACTGTATCATATCTCACAAGTCATTATCTAGTTTCTGAAGTCTTAAAACCTTCTAGATTTATATGTTTAACGTCTTTAACACAGATCTGATAAGAGTTAAAGCTCCATTGCCATCTTGGGGAGAGGGTGGAGGGAGGAAGGGGAAAAATCGGAACAGAAGTGAGTGCAAGGGATAATGTTGTAAAAAATTACCCTGGCATGGGTTCTTTCAATAAAAAGTTATTAAAAAAAAAAAAGAGTTAAAGCTCCAGCACTACCAGCTCTCCACCCTCACCTGCTTCCCCCCCCATCAATTCTTCCTTTCACACTTCATTTGTATAATTCCTTTTTTACTTTTTTCTACCAGATTTTGTTTTTTTAGAATCCTCCCCCTACTTCATTCTCACCTAAACCCCAACCTTTCTTTCAATCCAAGTGATGACAATCTTAAAAATACTGGTATTTTCACATAAAAGAAGTTTGATCTTATTGAGTTATAATTGAAATAAGTATAATTGATCTTTAATGCTTACCTTATATTTCTCCAAGATATTTATTATATGTCATTTTTTTCCACTGAGTTTTGGCCTTTTTTTTTTTTTATCACAAATAACAAAGTCTTTCAGTTTGTTAAATGTCCATTTTGATGTTGTTGCTTAGGATCATACTCAACTTTTTTGTTTAAGTTATTATTATTTTTTTTTTATTATAGTAACTTTTTATTGACAGAATCCATGCCAGGGTAATTTTTTTTTTTTTTTACAACATTATCCCTTGCACTCACTTCTGTTCCGATTTTTCCCTCCCACCCTCCACCCCTCCCTAGATGGCAAGCAGTCCTATATATGTTGAATATGTCCTAGTATATCCTAGATATAATGTATGTGTGCAGATCCAAACAGTTTTCTTGTTGCACAGGGAGAATTGGATTCAGAAGGTATAAATAACCCGGGAAGAAAAACAAAAATGCAAACAGTTTACATTCATTTCCCAGTGTTTTTTCCTTTGGGTGTAGCTGCTTCTGTCCATCATTGATCAATTGAAATTGAGTTAGGTCTCTTTGTCAAAGAAATCCATTTCCATCAGATTACATCTTCATACAGTATCATTGTTGATGTATATAATGATCTCTTGGTTCTGCTCATTTCACTTAGCATCAGTTCATGTACTTCTCCAAGCTTCTCTGTATTCATCTTGCTGGTCATTTCTTACAAGAACAATAATATTCCATAACATTCATATACCACAATTTACCCAACCATTCTCAATTGATGGGCAGCCACTCAGTTTCCAGCTTCTAGCCACTACAAACAGGGTTGCCACAAACATTTTGGCACATACTGTTCCTTTCCCTTCTTTAGTATCTCCTTGGGGTATTAAGCCCAGTAGAAACACTGCTGGATCAAAGGGTATGCACAGTTTGATAACGTTTTGGGCATAATTCCAGATTGCTCTCCAGAATGGTTGGATTCATTCACAGCTCCACCAATAATGTATCAGTGTCCCAGTTTTCCCGCATCCCCTCCAACACTCATCATTATTTTTTCCTGTCATCTTAGCCAATCTGAGAGGTACGTAGTGGTATCTCAGAGTTGTCTTAATTTGCATTTCTCTGATTAATAATGATTTGGAACACTCTTTCATATGAGTGGTAATGATTTCAATTTCATCATCTGAAAATTGTCTGTTCATATCCTTTGACCATTTATCAATTGGAGAATGGCTTGGTTTCTTATAAATTAGTCAGCTCTCTTCTATATTTTGGAAATGAGGCCTTTATCAGAATCTTTAACTGTGAAGATGTTTTCCCAGTTTGTTGCTTCCCTTCTAATCTTGTTTACATTAGTTTTGTTTGTACAGAAGCTTTTTAATTTGATGTAATCAAAATTTTCTATTTTGTGATCAATAATGGTCTCTAGTTTGTCTTTAGTCACAAATTTCTTCCTCTTCCACAAGTCTGAGAGATAAACTATTCTATGTTCCTCCAATTTGTTTATAATCTCGTTCTTTATGTCTAAATCATGGATCCATTTTGATCTTATCTTGGTATAAGGTGTTAAGTGTGGGTCCATGCCTAATTTCTGCCATACTAATTTCCAGTTATCCCTACAGTTTTTGTCAAATAATGAGTTCTTATCCCAAAAGTGAGGATCTTTGGGTTTGTCAAACACTAAATTGCTATAGTTGACTATTCTGTCTTGTGAACCTAACCTGTTTCACTGATCAACTAATCTATTTCTTAGCCAATACCAAATGGTTTTGGTGACTGCTGCTTTATAATATAGTTTTAGATCAGGTACAGCTAGGCCACCTTCATTTGATTTTTTTTTTCATTAATTCTTTTGAGATTCTCGACCTTTTATTATTCCATATGAATTTTGTTGTTACTTTTTCTAGATCATTAAAATATTTTCTTGGGTTATATTTTAATATATTTAACATCTACTGGTCATCCTGCCATTTAGGGGAAGGGGTGGGGGGGGGTAAGAGGTGAAAAATTGGAACAAGAGGTTTGACAATTGTTAATGCTGTAAAGTTACCCATGTATATATCCTGTAAATAAAAGGCTATTAAATAAAAAAAAAAAAGAAAAAAAAAGAAAGAAAGTGGATCAAAGCATAAAAAAAAAAAATATTTTCTTGGAAGTCTGATTGGTATAGCACACTAAATAAATAGATTAGTTTAGGGAGTATTGTCATCTTTATTATATTCGCTCGACCTATCCAGGAGCACTTGATATTTTTCCAATTGTTTAAGTCTGACTTTATTTGTGTGGAAAGTTTTTTGTAATTTAGCTCATATAATTCCTGACTTTCCTTTGGTAGATAGATTCCCAAATATTTTATGCTGTCGACAGTTATTCTGAATGGAATTTCTCTTTGTATCTCTTGCTGTTGGATTTTGTTGGTGATGTATAAAATGCTGAGGATTTATGGGGATTTATTTTATAACCTGCAACTTTGCTAAAGTTATGGATTATTTCTAATAGCTTTTTCTTGGAATCTCTAGGGTTCTCCAAGTATACCATCACATCATCTGCAAAGAGTGATAGTTTGGTTTCCTCACTGCCTATTCTGATTCCTTTAATCTGTTTTTCGACTCTTATTGCCGAGGCTAGTGTTTCTAATACAATATTGAATAATAATGGTGACAGTGGGCAACCTTGCTTCACTCCAGATTTTACTGGGAAAGATTCCAGTTTTTCCCCATTGCATATGATGCTTACTGATGGTTTTAAATATATGCTCCTAACTATTTTAAGAAAAAGTCCATTTATTCCTATACTCTCAAGTGTTTTTATTAGGAATGGATGTTGGATTTTATCAAATGCTTTTTCTGCATCTATTGAGATGATCATATGGTTTTTGTTCGCTTGTCTTATTGATATAGTCAATTATGCTAATAGTTTTCCTAATATTGAACCAGCCCTGCATTCCTGGTATAAATCCTACTTGATCATAGTGTATTATCCTGTGGATGATTTTTCTGTAATCTTTTGCTAATATTTTATTTAAGATTTTAGCATCGATGTTCATTAGAGAGATTGGTCTATAATTTTCTTTCTCTGTTTTCAGCCTACCTGGTTTAGGTATCAATCCATGTCTGTTAGTCGTAAAGGAGTTTGGTAGGACTCCTTCAGTCCCTATTTTTTCAAATAGTTTATATAGCATTGGGGTTAATTGTTCTTTAAATTTTTGGTAGAATTCACATGTAAATCCATCTGGTCCTGGGGATTTTTTCTTAGGGAGTTGGTTAATAGCTTGTTCTATTTCTTTTTCTAAGATGGGACTGTTTAGGATATTTACTTCTTCCTCTGTTAATCTGGGCAAGCTATATTTTGAAGGTATTCTTCCATTTCATTTAAGTTGTCGAATTTATTGCCATAAACTTGGGCAAAATAATTCCTAATCATTGCTCTAATTTCCTCTTCATTAGTGGCGAGTTCTCCCTTTTCATTTTTAAGACTAACAATTTGATTGTCCTCTTTCCTTTTTTAAATCAGATTTCATAAGTGGTTTGTCTATTTTGTTGGTTTTTTCTATAGAACCAACTCTTAGTTTTATTAATTAATTCAATAGTTTTTTTTTACTTACAATTTTATTGATCTCTCCTTTTATTTTTAGAATTTCAAGTTTAGTGTTTGACTGGGGTTTTAATTTGTTCCTTTTAGCATTTTTAGTTGAAGACCCAATTAGTTGACCTTCTCTTTCTCTACTTTATGCAAGTAAGCCTCTAGAGATATGTAAATTTCCCCTTATTACCGTTTGGCTGCATCCACACATTTTGATATGATGTCTCATTATTGTCATTTTCTTGGGTGAAGTTATTAATTATGTCTATGATTTGCTGTTTCACCCAATCATTCTTTAGTATGAGATTTTTAGTTTCCAATTATTTTTTGGTCTACTTTCCCCTGGCTTTTTGTTGAGTGTAATTTTTATGCATCTTGGTCTGAAAAGGATGCATTCATTATTTCTGCCTTACTGCATTTGAGTTTGAGGTTTTTATGCCCTAATATATGGTCTATTTTTGTATAGGTTCCATGAACTGCTGAAAAGAAAGTGTACTCCTTTCTGTCTCCATTTCGTTTTCTCCAGAGGTCTATCATAGCTAACTTTTCTAGTATTCTATTTACCTCTTTAACTTCTTTCTTATTTATTTTGTGGTTTGATTTATCTAATTCTGAGAGTGTAAGGTTGAGATCTCCCGCTATTATAGTTTTGCTATATCTATTTCTTCTTGCAGCTCTCTTAATTTCTCTTTTAAGAATTTAGATGCTACACCACTTGGTGCATATATGTTTAATATTGATATTGCTTCATTATATATGGTACCCTTTAGCAAGATATAGTGTCCTCCCTTATCTCTTTTAATTAGATCAATTTTTGTTTTTGCTTGATCTGAGATCAGGATGGCTACCCCTGCTTTTTTGACTTCACCTGAAGCATAGTAGATTTTGCTCCATCCTTTTACCTTTATTCTGCTGTATCTCCCTGCTTCAGGTGTGTTTCCTGTAAACAACATATTGTAGGATTCTTGGCTTTAATCCATTCTGCTAATCTGTCCTCTTCCATGGAGTTTACCCTTTCACATTTATGATTAAAATTACCAATTCTGTATTACTTGCCATCTTGTTAACCCCTCATTTATGCTTTTCTCCTTCTTTCCCCTTACCCCCACTTCAGTATTAAACTTGTGAGCACCACTTGTCTTCTCTACAGCCCTCCCTTTAGTCGTAACATCCTCCCACCTATAGGTTCACTCCCCTATCTTACTCCTTTCCCTCTCAGTTTTTGTATTGCCTTCTGTTAGCTTATTCCTTCCCTTTTCACTTTCCTTCTCTCACTTTTTCAAAAGATGAGAGTTTATCTCATATATTAGAATATGTTCCAACATTTTCTCTTAAAGTCAATTCTTTGGCAGTAAATCCACTATATTCATCCCTCTCCATTCTTCTCTCAAGATATAATAGGTTTCCTTTGCCTCTTTGTGAGATATAGTACCCCACTTTACCCTTTTTCTGATACAATGTCCTTTCACACATCTAATTTCTAGAACAAGGTATACATGTATTTTTTATACATCTTTACAGCATAAATATAGTTCCCAAGATTTTACCTTTTTAGGTTTTTCTTGAGTTCTATATTTGCAGATCAAACTTCTTGTTAAGTTCTGGTTTTTTTTTTATCCAAAATAGGGTGAAATTCACTTATTTACGTTTGAATGACCATCTTCTTCCCTGGAAAAATGCTCATTCTGGCTTGTAGTTATTTTTGGTTGCATACCGAGTTCCTTAGCCTTTCAGAATATCATATTCCAGGTCCCTCTCGATCTTTTAATGTGGATGCTGCTAGATCTTGGGTGATCCTTATTGTGACTCCTTTATATTTGAATTGGGTTTTCTAGCGCTTGAGTATTTTTTTTCCTGTTTAGAGGTTCCGCATTTGGCCACTATATTTCTTGGTGTTTTGATTTTAGGATCCCTTTCAGTGGGTGATCAGTGAATCCTTTCAATGTCTATTTTACCCTCTGTTTCTATGACTTCTGGGCAGTTCTCTTGATAATTTCCTGGAAAATAGTGTCCAGGCTCTTTTTCATCGTATTTTTCTGGGGTCAATGATTCTCAGATTAAGTCTCTCCTAAACCTGTTTTCTAGGTCTGTTGTTTTCCCCAGAAGGTATTCTCACATTTTTCTCCATTGTTTGTTTTTGGTCTTGCTTGTAGCGAGATTCTTCTTGTCTCCTCGAGTCATTCAATTCTATTTGTTCTATTCTAGATTTTCAGTGAAGTGTTTTCTTCACTCACTTTTTTATATCTTTTTCTAATTGTCCAATTTGTTCTATGAGAATGCTTCTTCCATTTCTCGCCCATTTTATTCTTTTAGAGCCTATTTTCTGTTTCCAGTTCACTAATCCTATTTTTCAAGGATTTGACTTTCTTTATCCACTCTGTCTTTAAATGGTGGGATGACTTCTCAAGACTCTTCTTGCCAAGCCTCCTACTCTTTTCGTTTTCTTCTAGCTCTCTTTGTGAAGCCTTTTTAATTCTTCTATAAGATTCATCTGTGCTGAGGAACAGATGATCTCCTCCCTAGTGAGGGATTCACCTTTAAGATAATCTGTTTTAGTCTCCCTCAGGGTTTAGAGTCTGTTCTCTGTCTGTATAAAAGCTGTCAATCGTTAAAGTCCTTTTAACTTTTGCTCATTTTGTCAGAGAAGAATCAGAGACAAACTAGCAAAGAAAAAAAGAAAAAAACCCCAAATGGGATCTGCTTTTTTGGGGGGGAGGGGCTGGGTGGTGTTACCGAGCTTCCTCTACAGACTGCAAGGGCAGCAGCGAGGCACTAGCAGGACTGTGCTGAACCTGGGCTCTGAGACTCTGAGAGCCTGCTGAGATGCTGTGGGGGAGGGGTGGCCGGTCCCAAGGAACTCCAGCTGTTTGGGGTTGTATTCTTCACTCCTGGTGTTTTTAGCTTCTCTGCTGGGCTACTGACTTGCTGCCAGGGCAAAGTATCCAATCATGTAGCAAGCTCTCCCAGAGACGGCTGAGATCCCACCCAACCCACTCCAGTCTGTCTCAGGCTGTGAGCTGCCTGAGCTCTCACTGCTGCTCTCAGCCTGTGCCCGATCTAAAACCGCCCACCCTCGAGCAAAAACAGACCTTTTCTGGTGAATCTCAAGGATGTTCCTCTTGGTAACTATTTGTGGGGGGTTTTTTCAGTCAGGGCATTAATTCAGAGGCTTGTAATGAGATGGATTCTGAGAGAAAATGCGGAGCTTACACAGCTGTGTGCCTCCTCGCCGCCAAGTGGTTAAGTTATTTTTGATCACAACCCCAATTCTCTTTGCTCTTCCTTTCATTCTTTTGAATTGGTTTTATTATTTCTTGTATCTTACAATGTCATTAGTTTCCCCTTGCTCAACTCTAGCTTAATTTTTTGAATTTCTTTTGATCTTGTATTGGTCTCTCTCTCTCTCTCTCTTTTTACTAATTGTTTTTCAATCTCTCTTATATGACTTTTTAAATCCCTTTAAAGTTCTTCCATGAACTCTTTTGAGGTTCATAACCACTTGATGTTTTTCTTTCAGGGAGGATTGGCTTATTTTTTTTTAAACTTCACTATGTTCTCTGAATATGAACACATATCTTCTCTATCTCCATAGTAGCTATCCATGATTGGGTTCTCTCTTTTGTTTACTCATTTAAAATTTTTATTTAGTTTTTATTTTATTTTTATCAGCTTGTAACTGTAATCAGGTTCTAGTCCTAAGGTGTGGGTAATGGTGCATTGTTTTCCTGTCCCACTTCCTAGCCCAACCTCTCTACTTTAAGCCAAAACTTAGTTTATCCTTTGTTCTCAAAGAGAGCCAAGGGGAAGATGATGAATTGGATTTAAGTGAGGGAGAGTTGCGCAAATTCACTAGCCTCATTCTAACAGAGCCATCTGGGTCCAGGGGCAAGATAAAGATCAGTACAACTGGAAATGGCTCAGGAAGCAGGGGGAGACCTCTACCTAGTTAAGCTAAGGTGTCTCCTAGGTGAGCAGTGGTACATGCCCCACTGGGGACCCAACTGATAAGTTCCAATTGGGCAACACAGTTTGCTTTTCCTTCTCATCTCCCTCCTTCCCTCCCTCTCTCCCTCCCTCTCTCCCTCCTTCCCTCACTCTCTCCCTTCCTCCCTTTCCTTTCTTCCCTCCCTCTTCTTCCTCTGTCCACACAGGGAACCATACCTTTACCTGCAATGTTCTGCACAAAGTAATATAAATTTTGATTTTGATTGTTATACCCTTATGAGATATCTTTTATTATGGGCTAGATTTCTTTTCTTCCTTTTTTTTTTTTTTTTTAAGGTCCTAATCTTGAACCCTAATCACTCAAGGTTCCAGTGGATTGGCCAACAATAAGTCCCAGCCCAAACCTCCCTTGGTCTTTGGGCAAGATGGCTCAGAGTGAGTGTAAATAGCAATTTTTCTGTTTTGGCCAGAAATCTTGAGGATCTTCCCCTCTCTCATGACTGATTTAGTTTATTATTTTTTTGGTGTTCTGTTATTGTTTTTGACTAGGTTAAAGAGGCATTCTCTGACTTATTTTTTATCTAGACTTAATCACTGAATGAGCATTGCTTCAAACTAAGACTTGGGAGAAACCTTAGTTTAAAAAGGCCAGTCTCCCATTTCATCCAGGGTCAAATTCAGTGATGCTAAATCTATATCTTAGTACTGGGCCCAGATGGCTCTGCTGGAGAATGAGGCTGGTGAATCTGCACAGTCCTTCCTCACTTAAATCCAATTCATTTGCAAGTCATGACATCATTTTCTGGGTGTCATGTTTCTGTTCAATAATGAAAGACAAACAGCAAACCAACGAACAACTGAAGGAAGAAAGGCCTAGCCAGGCAACTAGCTGTACTCTCCCTCTGCAGGCTGCAAACATTAGCTCCTTCCCTCTCTTGCAAGGGCCCATCAGCAGGGGCCCTCTGCTGTTGCACTCAAGCTGAGGACCTCCTCTGGTCAGCACAGCTGGGTAGGGTATTCCATGGCAGAGCAGAGTCTTTCAATTTTCTCTTACCCATCTGTCCAACTACTACACAGTCTTCAACTTAAAGTTCTGGAGGCTTTTGGCTATAGCTGACCTCACTGTTCTCAGGTCTTGTTGTTTGTACATTGGATGGAGTCTGCCTGGAGGTGTTTGTACTTTGCTCAAGTCTAACTTCTGTCCTAGAAGTTCAAGTCTTTTCTGAAGTCCTCTCTAGTTTTAAGAGAATGACACAGACTTCTGATAATTTTTGCCTCTCTACTGTTCACTTAGAGACAATATTCTGAATTGATTGTTGGAGGATATCTGGAGAGCCTTAAGTTTTCTGACCTACTCCATCACCTTCCCAGCATACTCCCTCCAATTCAGTTTTTTTTCCCCCCCTAAGGCAACTGAAGTTAAGTGACTTGCCCAGAGTCCTACAGCCAGGAATTTAAATGCCCAGATTTGAATTTAGGTCCTCCTGACTTAAAGGGCTGGTACTCTATCCACTGTGACACCTAGATACTCCCCAACTCCCAATTCAATTTTAACAATTTAAAATTTTTTTGTTGGTGCTTTTTAGTTGTCACTTTTAAATTATAATTCTCTCACTTTTATGTCATATACAAACAATAGAAGTATTATAACTAAAAAAAAAAAAATGAACAAACCAGTCAACACATTGACCACAATTGATAAAGTATGTAGTAATCTCTATTTATAGATGACCACTTCTCCATCAAGACAATGATGATAATAATAATTAACATTTATGAAGCATATATTATGTGCCAAGAACTGTGCTAAGCTCTTTACAACATTTGTCTCATTTGATCCTCATAACAACCTTGGGAGATAAATGCTATTATTATCTATATTTTATAGATATGGAAACTGAAGTGAATGAGGTTAAATAACTTGCCCACATCTGAATTTAGGACTTCCTAATTTCAAGCCAAGCACTCCATTCATTGCATCCACAGTTCTTTGGAAGTAATGCATTTTATTTTATGTTGATGCTTTTTGTTTTCATTTACAATACTGGAGTCATTTTGTATGTGGTTCTCGTGATCTTCTCTCATCATAAAAAGTTTTTAATGATGTGTAGATTAATTAGAAGGAAAGGGATCCCAAAAGTTTGGGGTCACAAACTGGTGTCATGAGGCATCTCAAAATCTTGAATCCATTTCCCAGTCAAGGGGCAAAGTTTATTTGTAATTGTAATGCCATTACAAGCTTGAATCCATTTCCTCATCAAGGGGCAAAGTTTATTTGTAATTAATGCCATTACAAGCAGGCTAAGTTCCAAAAGAAATTAGCAAAGAATCCAAGAGAAGGGGATAGATTTATACAAAATTGGATCAGAGCTTCATGTTACTTATTTGCTAATTTTAGAGCCTTCAGGTAGAGTTGAGGGGTGGTCTCTAAGGCATTACTGGGCATTTGGGCATTAATGAACAATGGATTATCTGACAGTCAGTAATGTTTGTAGGACTATTCTAAGCAGATAGGGGCAGCTAGATGGCACAGTGGATAGCGTGCCAGCCCTGAAATCAGGAGGACCTGAATTCAAATCTGACCTTAGTATCTGACAGTAGTATATGCAATGCTTCCCAGCTGTGTGACCCTGGGCAAGTCACTTAACCCCAATTGCCTCAGCAAAAAAAAAAAAAAAAAAAATCATAGATTGTTAGAACAGAGGGCTTCAGATCACTAATATATCTTCCCTAAAATCTAAGGGAAGTAATGTTACATTTTACAATTAATGATAGACAAGATAACTTACATTCCTAGGCTGGAGGACTTTTACAACTATTGACAGACAAAAGCACTCTTAGGTCAAAAAGGCTTCAGAGTTACTAATATCTCCCCTACATCAGTCACTGCTGTCTCCCCTCCATCACAACGAATCTCAATAACAAAAGCAACTTATGTTTGGCTTTTTCTTGAATGTAGTAAGGTCTGTCAAATAATATTTACTCATTTTACTACTAATTTCCCCCTTTTTTCTAAAACTCAGCAGGATTTGAGAGGCATTAAAAACATCAAGTTGTTTTTCTTGGGTTGTGAATGAGAGGTTGCTTGGCAGAGGAGAGTGGCTGATCTTGGATCTTATAGCCCTGCCTCTGATAATACTGGGTATACAACCATGAGATGAAGTAACAACTTCCCAGTATCCAGGCAACTCTAACAGTGTTACTAATATTCCATTATATTCTGCAACAATATCCCAATGTATTTAAAAGCCAATTCCCAATTTGTTCAGCCATTTTCCAATGGATTAGACCCAGTTTTCATTTAATTTTTTGCTACTACAAAAAAGGATACCATAAATATTTTTGTGTATATGCCACATATCTAATAGTGGTATCTATGAGACAAATAATTTATATGGTTTAGTGTTCCTATTAATATAGTTCCAAAATGTTTTCTAGAAATTTAGACAAAACTAAATAAATTCAGTGTCAGCAACAAATACTGTGGATAGCCTGCAAAGAGACATTCAAATATCAAGAAGGACTTCTTGGTTAGGATAAATTAATGAAAGAAATAGAACAAATTATCCTGAAAGCAAAGCAGATTGTAATTTGTACTCCAAAGTAACACATCCTGCCAAATTAACCTTAATTATTGATGAAAAAAAGGGCTTTCTGCAAAAGATAAAAACTTTAAGACATTCTTTCAGAAAAAAATAAGTGAGCAGAACATAGGTTAGGAATAATCATCAAACAAGATACATAGCAAGAAAAGCTTACAAATATTATTACTAGGAAAAGATTAAGCATTGGAAGCAATGAATTTCTGCTTCTAAGACTAGACAAGTAACTGATTCATCACCCCCCCCCCCAACAAAAAATAAATATGCCCTTTGAGGTCTGTTAAGACAGAATCCCTAAAAGTATAATTCAAAGGGAATCAAAAGAATTCTAAGGAAAGAACTAATATTCTGTAGACCAAAATCCAGATTCCCTCACAGTATGAGATTGTTTGTTTTTGGTTCTCAAAGACAACCAAGACTTCAGGAAGGTGATGCCATGACATATAAGTGAATTGGATTTAAGTGAGGGAGGGCTGTACCAAGTCACCAATTTCACTTTCACCTTCAGAGCCATCTAAGTCCACTGGCAAGATATAGATCAGGATGATTGGAGATGGCAGTAAAAAGAAAATACAGGGATCTAAGTCATAAGGAAGGCTGAGGGTGTTTTTGTTGTTGTTTTCCTTAATTTTCTTCTTTTTTTAACTTGCCTGGGGTCCAAGAGGGGGACTTAAGAGAGATTTTTACAACCAATATGCAGGGGTTAAATGACTTAATGACTTGCAATCAGGAATAGTGTGTACTTTAGTAGGTATTCTCCCTAGTATCTCAAAACTGACTGTATATTAACATGCCTATTTTCCCTCAGCCCTTCCTAAAACTGTCATTTTCTTTTATGTCATCTTAGCCAATCTAAAGAGTATAAGGTAGAAACTCAGAATTGTTTAAATTTGGATCTCTAATTAATAGTATTTGGGGGCATTTTTTCATCTAGTTGTTGAGAACTTACATGTCTTCCTTTGAAAAACTGATACCCAAAGTAGAATGGGTAAAGCACACAAGAAAAAAACAACCAAAAAACTGTATAAAACTCTTTCTACTAGAAAAATTTGAGTCCAATATAAGCATAAGAGTCCCAAGAGAATATTGAAGCAAGAAATATTATGTATCATATACACACAATTATAAATAATTGTTGTTCCCCATGACTGGAACTGCAAATCATCTGTCATATGTTCCACATTAATAAGAAAAATGAAAATTAAAACATGTGAAAGATTTTACCTCATAATCAAAATGGCTAAAATGATAGAAAAGAGAAATGTGCATTGGAATGGCTATGAGAGGACAGGTCCATTCATGGACAGGTAGAACTATAAATTCAACTATTTTAGAAAACAATCTGCAATGTTGCAAGCAAAGCTAATAAACTATTCTGACAATCAAGCCACTCTCCGAGGATATAAACAGACAATTTTCAGATGAAGAAATGGAAACTATTTCTAGCCATATGAAAAGATGCTCCAAATCATTATTGATCAGAGAAATGCAAATGAAGACAACTCTGAGACACCACTATACACCTGGTCAGATTCGCTAAGATGACAGGAAAAGATGATGATGAATGTTGGAGGGGATGTAGGAAAACTAGGACAGATACATTGTTGGTGGAACTGTGAATGCAATCAAACCATTCTGGAGAGCAATTTGGAACTATGCTCAAAAAGTTATCAAACTGTGCATACCCTTTAGGATCCAGCAGTGTTACTACTGGGCTTATATCCCAAAGAGATATTAAAGAAGGGAAAGAGACATGTATGTGCAAAAATGGCACATTTTGTGTGCAGCCCTTTTTGTAGTGGTTAGAAACTGAAAACTGAGTGGATGCCCATCAATTGGAGAATGGCTGAATAAATTGTGGTATATGAATATTATGGAATATTATTGTTCTGTAAGAAACAATTAGCAGGATGATTTCACAGAGGCCTGGAGAGACTTACATGAACTGATGCTGAGTGAAATGAGCAGAACTAGGTGATTTATCATATACTTCAACAACAATATTATATGATGAGCAATTCTGATGGACATGGCTCTCTTCAACAATAAGATGAACCAAATTAGTTCCATTGGAAGAGAACCAGCTATACCTAGCAAAAGAACTATGGGAAATCAATATGGACCACAACATAGCATTTCCACTCCTTCTGTTTCTGTCCGCTTGCATTTTTGTTTTCCTTCTCAGGTTATTTTTACCTTATTTCTAAATCCGATTTTTCTTGTGCAGCAAAATAACTGTATAAATATGTATACATATATTGCATTTAACATATACTTTAACATATTTAACATGTATTGGTCTACCTGTTATCTAGGGGAGGGGGTGGGGGAAAGGAGGGGAAAAGTTAGAACAGAAGGTTTTGCAAGGGTCAATGCTGAAAAATTACCCATGCATCTGTCTTGTAAATAAAAAGCCATTAAAAAAAAACCAAACTATTCTTACTATCACCTAGTGATACCTACTGGGCATGAACCCCAGAGATGTTAAAAACAGAAAGACATCACATGTTATAGTGCTAGAACATGTGTGTGTGTGTATATATATGTATACAAAGTATCCCTCTTTATGGCAATAAGATGGAAAGCAAAATGCTGGAAAAAACTGGCCTATGCATAGAATGGAATATTGTTACCATGAAAATAATGAATATGAAGAACTAGAAGAAGCTTACAACACAACATAGACACTAACATAAATGTAAATCCTTGGGGTTTGTTTTTGTGGTTATTTTGTAAGCAACTGAAGTGACTTGGTCCAGCTATTAAGTGTCTGAGGCCAGATTGACCGTAGGTAGGGCAGGTATTTTATCTACTGCAACACCTAGCTACTCCAACATAAGTCAAAACAGCACTGAAAGGTAACTTAGGATCAGAGATTTATAGCTACAATGGACGAAGGTCTCTGATTCTATTCCTTCATTTTACAGCTACATTTTATGAGGGTACTGGGGCCAAAGAGATTACATGATTTTCTTTCAAGATCACTTAGATGGCATCGGAGCCTGAATTTAAATCCATGTCCTTTACTTCTGAATCCATACATTTTCTGTTCTACTATACTACTTTAGGAAAGACTGATTAAATGTAATGGGCAATTCTGATCTAGCAGAACAGCCAATGAAATGCATTTCTTCCTGGTAGAGCTGCAAGCTTATGGGTAAAGAATATTGCAAATACTATCAGAGATATTACTTATTAACAGCCCCTCCCAGCTGCCACAGACTCAATTATAATTATGGAATGAGACATATGTAAAACAAATTCATTAGTTTCTTTTTAAAAGTTATAGTAAAACATTATCTTACCTCCCAAATCGCAAGCAGAGCGAAATTTTGACAGATCAAAAGCTGTTGCCACATCCCTCCCAGTCAGCTTGATAACGCTATCCATGGCATTCATAAAACGTAGCTTTGTCTCCATGCTGTGATAATAGGAGTCCTGAAAATAACACCATGTCCTGAGAAAAGATACTATTCAGAGGAGTGACTGACACATTTGCATCTCATTCAACATTTCTTCCTTAAAAAGGTCAAGGTCCAGGTTTAAATCCTGCATAAACCAGGTTATCTTATCAGTTCCACAGATAAAGACTACATCTGGAACTGAGTCAGCTATCTCTGAAATTATGCTTTTGGTCAAAAAGAGAATTATATGAGAGTGAATGAATGAGTGTAAAACCAGCCCTAGAATCAGAAAAAAAAGAAGTCAGAGGCTATATCCTTGTTGTTCAGTCATGTTTGACTCTTCATGATCTCATTTGAAGTTTTCTTGGCCAAGGTGCTGGAGTGCTTTGCCATTTCTTTCTCTAGCTCATTTTACAGATGAGGAAACTGAGGTAAGCTGGATTAAGTGACTGCTCAGGGTCACACACCTGGTAAATGTTTGAGGCCAGATTTGAACTCAGGAAAGTAAGTCTGACTCTAGACCTGGCACTGCTTCCATTGTGCCACCCAGCTGCCCAAGACATTTATTCCCTACTGTTCTTCAAAAGAGAAAAACAAGATTTGCCATTTAGTTGATACTTTCTATAAGGTATTAAAATGTTGTCATAGTGCATTGTTAATTTGGGTACTCGGTAAAAGGTAAAGATTGCTTGATTTGTACTCAAATCACTTGAACTCAAATTCTAGCTCTGTCATTTAGTACATGTGGGAACTTCTGGCAAATCATTTAGGGTTTTTGGTTTTCTTTTCTATACTGGGCCTCTGTATCTCATCCAGGCTGGAAGTACAGAGGTTTATTCCAATACTGATCATCAGGAAAGCTTAAATTGCTCTGTTTTCCTAATTTGAGTCAGTTCACCCCTCTTTAGGCAAACTGATATCTCAAGTTCTTCCACTCCTGAAAATTCACCATATTGTTGCCCGACTCAAGCAGCCATCTTGATTGGCTTTAGCTCTATTGCAAATTAGAAATCTCAAGTTTAAATGATCCACTAGCCTAAGCCTCAATAATGGCTGCAATTGCAAAATTTATATGCATTCATTTACTTCTAAGTGGTTCCCTTTTTGACTATTGGCACATGTGGAAGATAGCTTTTAGTTTCTTCACCTAAAAATGATGGGGCTATCACCATTTGAACTCTGAAGCCCTTTAAGGCTCTAATTCTACAATCTTGTTCTTCCAGAGAAACAAGAAGGCAATTGCTAACAATATCTTCCTCCCTCCCCGCTTTTCTCAGCTGCCTACATATTAGTGATTCACCTTTGCACATTAGTAACTTCTTAAACTGCTGCCTAACTCCCCCTCTTGGCTCTGTCTATATGTTGTTAAGGTCTAAAGGAGAGAATAAATCAGAAGGGATTCTTCCAGGTGTATAAAGTTCAATAATGGGACTTTGGCTTTTCAAATTAGATACAAATAGGCCTTTTAAAGGAGGAAAAAGGTGGGGCCAAAATTTGTCCAATTTACAAGCTAAGCCTATAGGACATTAAGCTTCAGAAATGATGTTATTTATGTATTCCAAAGTCTATAGGTTAAGTTGTAGATTCAAGTTAAAGCACTATGATTTAACTTGGCTATGACTCAATTATTCATTAGTGACAGCTACTTCCAGAGTCCAGGGGCAAAGTACAAAATCATAACAGTTCCCAGGCTGTCACAACATTAATGAGAAAATGGCAATCTTCTGGCCAAATTAGATGTTTAGTCAACTTAGCATATAGGGACTGGATAGATACTTGAAAATCAATCGATCACAATTTATTAAAGATAGAGGCAGGCTTCAATGAACATGAACAGCATTATAATTAGTAACTGGGGTTAGACACTGGGGATGTAAAGATAAAATCCAAATAATCTCTGCCCTCAAAGGGACAAATGTACAAGTACATATGCACACAAGCAAACAGAAAATAAATACAAAATAATTTTGGGGGTGGGACAGTGCTGTACTAATTAATGGGATAATCAGGAAAGGCTTCTTTTAGGAGCTGACATTTGAGCCAATCTGGACGAGATCTAGGGGTTCTTTTTTTTTTTTCCCTAGGGGTTCTAATAAGCAGAGATGAAAGAAGTACATTCCAGGCTTAAGGGATAGCCTGTACAAAGTTCTAGAAGCAGGAAATGGGGTGTTGTTCAAAAAGTATATTATGCTACACAGGGTAATTTGGCTGCAATGTATGATTCTGATTAGGAGTAATATCAATCTGTAAAGACAGACAGGAGCCAGATTGTAAATGTCAAACAGGAATTTATTTTATCATGGAAGCTTTTCCTCTAGATACATAGGAGGATAGGAATAACCCTGCTCAGAAAGAGAACTTAGTCCTATGAATATATATATATATATATATATATATATTTTTTTTCACCTTCAGGATCACACAGCTAATTAAGTTTCTAGTCCAAATTTAAACTCAGATCCTCCTGAGTCCAATGGAGATGGTCTATCCACTGTGCCACCTAGCTGTCCCACTATGAATTTTTTTTTTAATAACCAATGATATTCCATGAAACATCTATTTCTAGTCCCTACCTCTTTCTTTTATTCATCTTGTTTCTCATTAGCACCTGTCTTACAATGCATGAATGAAAAAGAAAAATCTGATTAAAATTCATAGGAATCCACTCTGTTACTTGTTTTCAGAGAGTAGAAAAGGTTTTTTTGAGGGTGTTAGTTTCAAAACTATTTATCAAAATGAAGATTTGTAGTAATTGATGTATTTCAGTGATCAGTGCCTTTGCTTGGTCTTCGTAGAGATTAAAAGGTATATAATCGTTAACATATTTTCTCTGCCATTAGAAGGTGAGCTCCTTGAGGCCAGGGATTTGCTTTTACAACTTCCCCTATATTCCCAGAACTTAGTATAGGCTTGGCACAAAGAAACTTCTTGAGAAATGCTGGTTGACTTAAATATGCACTGAAAAATTTAGAATTTTAGGCTATATTGCACCTATCTTTTTTTATCTCATTACTATCCCCTCAAGATTATGGGTATTAGAACATTTTAAATTACTGATTCATGTTTTATTTTCATCCTTGAGTGCACACTCTTTCTCAGTTTTGTCCTTAGCAAATGGCACAATTGGCCGTATACTTATTAGGTGCTTAATACATGTGCTTAATTTAATTAATTCTTTTTTCAATCCTGCTAGAAACTCCATAGCAATCTTAAGGAATAGATCATCGGTTAAAATTCCACAACTCTAGGTCTTTTTCCATCATCAAAGGCTTATAGTAAAAAATATGTAACACTTGAAAGTGGCCACTCTAAAATATATTACCTGAAATAAGTCTTGAGCTTTCTTCTCAAAAGCTCGATGATTCTGATTTGTTCCCTCTCTGACAGCAGACTCCAGGTGTGTGAACAGTGGCCAAACATGATCATTGGCATGCATGATATAGCCATGAAGTGAATTTTCACTATCAGACACCAAGTACTTATCAGCCAATTCTGTGTTACTGTAGCCTGAAAAATAATGTGGTTGATTTTGTCATTCTTGAACTTGACAGCTGAAGCAAATTTTTCAAGAAGAGGTCTTTATTAGCATTACGTGAAACATTAAAACATAACATAGATTATTAACTATTGGAATCCTTACAAAGTGTTAAGTCATTAGAGTTGATAAAGACAATAATTATCTAATTTAGCATGGTTCAGTATTATTAATCTGATCTTACAAGGAGATGTTATGGGCCAGAAGAAACAAGGTACTAAGTGTAACTGATAGAAACAATGCTTGTGTTCACACCTTTAGAGAGCTCATATAAGCAAGAAGCTCTTAGGGCCAGAGAGTACTCTGGGAGGAAACCCATAATCCTACTCTCAGATCCCATAATCCCACTCTCTCAGAGGAGGAGTCAACCTTTGGGAGATCATATATAAGAAGCAGACAGAGGCTCAGTCAAGGAGTTCAGCTGAAAAGATTGAGAGGGAAGCATCAAGTCAGTTGAGAGAGAAGTCCTCTCTCGGAGGCGCAGGCAGATTCATTCCATTTTCCACCTTTGTGCTGGCTGGAGGCTGAAGGACAAACCTTTGGATTTGGAGACATTTGGAGCTCTTGGAACCAACCAGAGAGATAGGCCACCAAGAAAACTAACGGGGCTATTTTGGAAGGAGAAAATAAATGTTTGAACTTTTATCACCTGGCTGTGTTTGAGGTGATTATTACTTTTAACTGAAACTAAGGCTGCCTCCAGAAAACCTCCCCAAGAAATCTGCTCCCAGAGAGAACCATTATATTTTAAAGAAGAAGAACATCACAATTAACACTTATTATTACCAATATTTAGGGTCATGCACCACGAACTCAATGCAGACAACAAATTGTGAACCAAATTTTGTCCCCTCTCTTAACAACTGTTATCTGAAAATCTTGTAGGTGATATTTGCTTATTTTCCCTAACTGTTACAGATAGTCTTTCAGATACTTTTTCCTATCTGACCTTTTAGGAAATATTTCACTTAATATGCTCAAAGCAATTTTCAGACCTCTTTCAAATGTCCAAGTGTTCCTTTTTAAACTTTTGTCTCCACACATATTGTGATCCATGCCCTTTAAGGAAAAATATCATGAGAAGGTATATGTAGATAAAGTCTTTGACCTTTCAATTTCCTTTCCAGATTTTGAAGCAGGCTTTTAAAGATTTCTGCCTGCATAGTTTTCCTGGACCACATTCTAATAGCTAAAGTTACCTTGCTTGGTTTTCTTTAATAATTCAAGTGCTGTGCAGGAATCAAGTAATCTCTCAGTCCCACATACAGATGCATTTATGTGGTCAGCAACATCTTTAGTCTTCAAAATGGCTTTGCCTTTCAGCAGATCAAATACTTTTAGTTTACAGGCCACAAACATTGCCTGCACATTAAAAAGACATAAGGATTGGTCTTTAAAAAGATATACAGAAGGTTTTATTTAGAGGTTCTAAGACTAATCTTTATTTCATTATAGTTATTTTCCTGATAGTTTTATTTTAAGCATTTAAAAACAAGACTCTGAGAAGGGATCCATAGACTTCACCAAGTTGTCAATCACACGGGATTCCTTTGAATGTAATTTAGTGAGAAGAAGCTTTCACCAGACAAAAAAATCTGTTCAACTGAATGACACTAGATTTTTTGCTTTTTTCAAATAATTCAGTAAAGGGTCAAATACTCTTTTTTCTGTTCAATAATCAAGTTAGCAAGATTAGGCATGTTCTGTGATTACCTAGATAATTAAATAGATATGAAAAATAATTTCTGATTTATTAATGCTTCATACAAATCAAATACAATTGGTTCCCTTCAAAACACTGGGTCAGAGGACAGGATTAATGCTTTCTATATAAATTTTATAAGTTACATAGGGCATTTCTGGCAAATAGTTATGTTTTTGTTAGGGGTGGGAAAGAAGTAGAAAGATATCATTTGATTGTGCCCTGGAATGTTATGAAAGAGCTTTACTGAATTAAATTCTATAAATGACATCCTCCATCTATTCTAGAACACATATCTTCCCTTTTAGTTAAGACTGCTATGAGAGTTTTAATAATAACCAACTACCAAATAGAATTGGTTTGAAGCAAAGGAGTTCTATGAAGAAAAAAGGAAGTCAGATGCTAAAATATTATTCTGATCATTGGCAGACCACTTGACTAAGATCTGAAAGAATCTGCATCTTTAGTAAATAATGTGTTTAATGTAGCTATCTGTATCATTCTAAAAATATTGGTCTAGCTTTTCTATGGAATTTATTTCATTCTTGGCTTAGATTTTATTTGTGAACATGGTAGCTAATGGATGAGTAGTAAGAAGGCATGATGTTAACTGGTTATTTTGGGACGGAATTGGATACTGAAGAGAGATATGGATATAGGAAGTCTTCCTAGATGGCCTTTTTACTAAATGGGACTTCTATCAGCTAGGAGAAAAGGGTAAGGTGAATGGAATTAGTAATAGCATTGTAGATATTCAAAAGACAAAACTGCTAACATGAAGATATTTGCTCACTTAACATTATGAAATGGAGAATTTTGGGGGTTAACCAATGTAATGCTCTATGTAAAGTTCCTTAAGTGAAAGCTCATTAATTTGCTTTTAAATTAATTGATATTGATGTTTTTGGAGTTTTTTTTGATAATTATGTTTCAATATAATTGGTTTTCTCTATAATCCTATGTATTTTATATTATATATTTAAAAACATTCTAGTCTATAGGCTTAATCAGACTGCTAAAAAAAAAAAAAAAAGTTAGGAACTCTCACTTTAGGAGATGCTTATAGAAGTTGGATGCCAGAGGGATCCAAAGAGAAGTTCTAAGAGGGTGTTTTCCAAAATAGGACTGTGTTATTTTAGCTTCTTTTCTAGCAATAGCACCATAGCTGAGGAAGGTTCTGTGCAACAAAATTTCAAGCAGTATAGGATATCTACTCTGACTCAAGTATCCCTTCAGGTAACTTGGTAAACCTCAATTATCTCCACATCAACATACCCACAATTCTATTACATAACTCTATTAACCTTACCCTTCCTAGCTAATAGAATTTGTGATACATTTAGTGATACAGTCTATCTAAGATGAGCCATATCTCTCCTCAGCATCCCAATTCTGTCCCAAAATAACCAGCTAATGCCATGCTTTCTTACTCACCACTTATCAACCACCAAGTTGTGTAATCTCAAGAGTCTACTTCTCCTTTTGTACACATTCCCTTCTTCCCACAATGAATTTCTGTGGGCATAGCTCTTTGGTAATCAAACAACTGAGACATAAGGTTTTAATTTTAAGGTCAAGGTAGAACTCAATCCAATTTACATTAAAAAAAAAATGTTTGAGAGCAAACAAATCAAGCAAACATTAGAAATTTATCCTGTTACATCATTTTGGGTATAATTAATATACATTACAACTCACTCATCAGGGTACAACTTGCAAATTTGCTTGGATCATCTGCTTTCTCCCTTGTCTATGGTGTTATCAAATTGTTGTTTTCTTTTTTATAAACTTTTTGAAAGATTAAAAATTTTTCATTTTAAAAATCCTAGTTTGAACTTTTCTTTATGGAGAATCAGCAAGGGAAACTTTGGGAGAAAATTTGCTCTTTTCCTCAACTCGGTATGTCCCACCTTTTTTAAAAAAAGATTAATTAAGGGGAAGAAATTGGCAAATGAAGAGTACCTGCTTTGGTAATCTGATTTAGAATGTCTTTTCTTTTCCTTTAAGAAATTTTGAGAGGAAATCTGAGGCACTAGGCTGAGAATAAAGGTGAGGTACATGGTGGATAAGCTTATCTGTATGGGAAAAGCTTTGAATTTCTATTCTGAAAGCCAGAGATTTAGGAAATTTCAAATTAGTCTAAATTAGATTTGCACGCTTATTTTTGAGGGTTTTTTTTGTTGTTGTTGTTGTTTTCTGGTTCACCTGAGAAGCATTAGCCCAAGGTTCATGAATAATAAAGCTAACTTGTCTGTGAGCTTGTAACCTTGCAAAAATGACATTTATACTTATGTGTAAATTGACATCTTTCACTGCCACATAATTTAGTTTACACATTACCTTAGGGTGACAAAGTTGCACTTCTAAGGATCTGAACATAGTGTCTGAGGCTTTGAGATGCTTTCCCCAAATAAGACTTCATTTATAAACCATTTGAGTTGAAAATGGCTTTTCACCTACTGAGATGGGAATTTTCTCTTTCCACTTTTTCAAAGTCATTAATTAGAAGGGAGGGAAAAATCATGGCACTACATACCTTTGAAGCTTTAAAGCCATCCAAAAGCTCTACAAGAGGAGATGGAAATTTGGTCAGATTTTCCATGTCCTTGCTGCATTTCACTACAGGCTCTCCCATTTCATGTTGGCCAATTTCCTTCTTTCCTAAGCTTTCAGTAGCTTCAGAAGAGGATGCACTTTCACCTTCTAGCTTGCAGGTCGCATTTTGTAGAGCAGAATTTGAACTGCCAAATTCCTCATCACTTAGACCTTCAAACGTTTCTACTGAAGGGATTGAGTCATGCTTTACATGATGGATGGCATCTTTAGGGGGTGGATAATACAGTTCTACTAACTTTTTGCAAAAGTGGTTCAGTGGGAATCCTACCACATTCAAAAAGTCTCCATGAACATACTCAACTAACATGCCTCCAAGAGCCTGTATGCCATAGCCACCAGCTTTGTCCCTAAGAGAAGGAGAAGAAAAAGAGTAAAAGCAGAGATTAAGTAAGAGAGACATAACCCTGTAGATAAAGAAACTAAAGCCAGTTCTAGAATTTAGTTTCAAGTCAACCAGTTGAGGAATATAAGTTATTCCCATTAATGGGATGGTTTCATATATACAAATATGCACATATTTGTATAAATATTTCAATTTACAAACAAATGTACAAATATGTAAAATATAAAAAAAATACAAATATCAAGGAGGGGAAGATTTAGCCAACATTGACATTAATTCCAAAGGTAATACAGGCCTGATTGATATTTAGTTTTGGTATAGAAATTTTCTGGCTGTGAGATGGAGGTATCTTTGAAAATTATTATGTGATAATGGTTTATCCTTTATAAGTCAACATTCTTCAATGAAGAACTACTCTAAAAATAAATACTCTAACATAATTTTTTACTGTGTTTTTACATGTGTAATAAAATGAAGAATGGAGGCAATTACATTTCTGTGTCTAGTCCATATATAATTATGTTTTTAAACAAAGTTTCTCTGTCAGAATCAAAGCTATCTTACTGCCAAAGTCTGAAATAGGTCTCTGAATCCTCTTTTGCCTTTTTGAATTTCTTGTCTGCTCTCGCTCTCATTTTCTCTGCTAATTTTCATTGTCATATCAAAAATATTCATTGCCTAAGAGCTTCTTGTTCAATTTACTAAAGCAAGGGACTAAGGACTTCAAAAATCTAAAAATATTATTTTGGTCAAAATCTGAACAAAATGACAACAGATAAAGATCCTACATCAGTTGTACTGTTATGATTAACACCATTTTTTTCTTTTAAAAATTTCTATTTTTTATCTAAATTTAACAAGCTTCAACAAACATCCAGTTAAGCTCTCTATAAAGAAATAACGTGGTACTGTGGATAGAAGACCATATTTGAAGTCAAATCACCCAGTTTCAAATCCAGCCCCAAACTTATGTTACCTGTTATCATATTTCTTGCCTTCTCAATAGGTAGGGGAGGGGTAGATGGGTGGGAAAGAATTTGGAACTGAAAATAAACAGTTTAAAAATAAAAATAAAATTAAATTAATGGAGCTGGGTTGATTCTGAATGGGATGAGGCACATTAGCTTTTATAAAATACTTACATTGGTTCTCCACTATGAATGTATTCCCATAAAAGCTCCTCTGACAGGTCAGAAAATTTAACCTTGGTTTCCTCATAGAATTCAAAGACTTCTGTTTTTAGATGCATATCTGAAACAAACAAAAATTTTACCATAAGCCAAGACTTTTTTCATCAATAAAATTAAACAAAAGTAAAAACCATTTTAAGCTTAAATTTAATAGTTAAAAATCCCAATACTTTTGCTTGTCAAATCCTTTTAATTTCTAGTTGCCTTACTTCCCCCATTAGCAAAACAGGGATAATTCTTATATTCTTTCATAGATATGGAGTTAAAAAAAATTTTTTTAAAAGCTTGTGGCAACCTAACTTATTTTGTTGGTTACTTGGTATCAAGATGGTCTCATTAAAAGAAAAGTACCATTAGATACTTCATATAGAACCAAAAACATAAATGGAATTTTAAGTTAGGAAGCTAAAATACTACAGAAACTCAACAATTAATTGTCCAAACTGCTTCATATCAACTCCTCCCCATATCTGATCTATACAGAAAATGTAGCACTGATCACATTGAACCAGAGTGCACAGGAAACAACCATGTATATTTGTTGTCATTCAGTCAATAGAGACAGTTTAGCCTCTCCATTAAGTCTTTAAATGGATGTACTTTAGGGCAAGGCAAGGAGGTGGAAGAAAGCATTAGGTTGCTATTTGGAAATATTAGAAAGTCTGAACAAACTCTATGGTTATGACTCAATTTCTTATTATCTCTAATAATTAAATGTTAAACATTTTTGGTATATTTTTGTTTTTCTTTTCATTTTCCAATAGATCATCCTTGGATTTTGGAAGCAGCCTGTAGAGAACTGCCATCTAGTGGTGTCTCAGAGTAATGCAGTTACTTATGATGGTAGTGACTATATAGGTACAGTGATGATAGTATTGGATATCCCCCACGAGAGAAACTCTCAGATAATGTGGACTGATATAACACTCTGAACTGTAAAGGCTTGGAGTTGCCTGGGACAGTAATAGATCAATCGACTTTCTTGGGATCGCACCGCCAGTATATATTTAGAGGGGGACTTGAACCCACATCTTGTCTCAGACTTGTTCTTTCTCTCTCTCTTTGGACTAGGAGATTCTCTGCCTCGATGGCTACTGAGCCTTAGTCACTGAATGGGTGCAGCTTCAGTCAAACTGAGGATTATTGAAGACTTAAAAAGCCAAGGTCTCCCATTGCATCCTGGGCCATCTCTAGTTATCTTAACTATATCTGGCTACTGGTCCCAAATGGCTCTGGAGGAGAAAATGAGGCAGGTGACCTTGCCCAACCCCTCCTCACTTAAATCCAATTCATTTGCACGTCATAGCATCATCTCTCTGATATTATGGTCCTCTTCAAGGACAAAGGGCAAACGATAACAGACTATTCTAAGCTGTCTTTCACAGTACTTACAGCATTACATAGGATCAAAAGGCAAAAAAAAAAAAAAAAAAAAAAAATGCTAGAGGTATAGGATAGTAAGAAAATGATTTGGTTGATGAAGGCATGAATTTAGATTCACTTTCTTATTATCTGAGGGTCTAGAGATGCCATCAAGTCACCTAATCACAGGAAATATATATGTCAAGAAAATCGCTCATGCCGTAACTCTGCTTCATTTCTGCTAATAATGAAAATAATTGGTTTATAAAAATCAACTTCCTTATCTCCAACTTCTTTTTAAAAAATGTTCTTAACATTTTTATGTAAAGTTTTCAGTTCTAAATTCTATCTATTCCTCCCTCCCTCTCTTAACTAACAGGGTTATAAGTTATACATGTGCAATTATGTAAAACATTTTCATATTAGTCATCTTGTACCAAGAAGACTCGGATAAAAGAAAAAATTAAAAAAAGTGAAAAATAACGTGCTCCAGTATGTATTCAAGTATTAGCTCCTTCTCTGGAGGCAGATAGTATGCTTCATTGTTATTTTTTTTTTTTTTTTTTGCAAAATCATTTGTAGTTCTTCATGGAACAATACCTAACTTTTTTTTTTTTTTTATTTTAAGGATTTGGGCAAGAAAGAGGAACTATAAATAGAAATAGAAAAAGAAAGGAAAAGTCATCACTTAAAATATGTATGCACAGACTAGGACAGATATAAAACTAATGTTGTATTTATTGTATCCTTCCTTCCCATCTTCCCCCTAGTTTTATTGACAGTTTAAAATTACATTTTTATGTTCTAAGACTTCAGTTGCTTTTACATCTGACTTATAAAAAATGATTACAGCAAATGAAACAACAGTTATCTACGTGATATAGAATACAAAAATATGTTATTTCTGTGAAAATGCAACTCTCTGCAACTCCTGGATGGTTCCAAAGTATGCTTGCTCTGGGCTTTGATGTTTACTTTGGATTTTAGATTTAGATTTTGAAAATAATTATTCTAAACCTTACCTTCACCATCTATATCACCAGCATTCACATTGCGCAAAGGAGTCGTTACTTTTTAGGTTTTTATCCCGATTTCTCTCTCTCTCATGGCTATTAACAAGTATATACATCTATTTGTTACTTCCACTTGACTATGTAAGGCCTGATACAGCTGTTACTCAATCAGACAATTCAATTATACTACATTTATACTACAATTAAAGTTACTTTTGGAAGTTCAAAGACACTTCCAGTATCTGTTTTTATCTCCTACATGGCATCACATCCAAGACACCCAGAAAAGGTTTCCTAGTCTGACTCAATTCTTCCCATGTTAAACCCCTATTTTATTGTATCCTTAAAAGAAAATGGGATTTGTGCATAAGAGATTTTTAATTATAGAAAAAAATCCTTTTTTTTTCTATTCTTTTGTGTATATTTTGTTGTTCTGTCATTTCACTCGTGATCCCATTTAGGGTTTCCTAAAGAGATACTGGAGTGGTTGCCATTTCCTTCTCCATCTCATTTTTACAGATGAGGAAACAGAGGCAAGCAGGATAAAATCACTTGTCCTGAGTCACACAGCTAAAAATTATCTGAGGACAGATTTAAACTGAGGAAAAGGGGGCTTTTCCTGACTCCAGGCCTGATGCTCTATCAAAATGCACCAGTACATAGAAATACTCATATCTGATGTTTAAATGCTGAACAATAAAAATCTTTTAAAAAAATTATTCGTAGATGGGGAAGATTCTGGGAAGATGACAGCAGGTCAATAAATTTCAAGCTCAGCACTAGCCCCGAAGTCAGAAAAACCCGAGTTCAAATCTGGCTTCAGACACTTAATACTTTCTAGGCAAGTCACTTAACCCCAATTGCCTCAGCAAAAAAAAAAAAAAAAAATCAAGTTCTCCATATTTCCCTCATAAACAGAACAAATTTGTGCCTCAGGGCAAATATAGACTGGCGAAAAATCAAGAGACTTGGGGAAGAACAGGGGTTCTCCTGGCACACCCCCAGAAACCCAAAGAAAGATCCAGCCCAAGGATTAGCCAGGATGAAGTGCAAGCACTTTTGGGCTAGCTCCATAGAAACATCAGTGGGAACCTCTGGGGTGAGCTGGGTTTGGCTGGAGCTGCAACTAAAACCACAGAAACTTTCACCTGCTGGGGCTGCCTGTAAAGTTGGGGATCTGAGTCCTGGAAGATTAAGTGAACCTTATCTAATTAGGGATGCCAGGCCCAGCTGTGCTGCAGACATGTGGCCCTGGGTGAGAAGGAACTAGCACACCAAGTGAGTACAAAAGAAGTGGGGCAGGGAAGCTGCTGGATGCCAGTACTTGCAGGAATGGGGAGCTTTTGGTCAGAGAGGAGAGCTAAGTAAAGTCAGAGGCACCACCCCCACACTTACAATTAGAAGGGCTTACATTAATATTTCTTATTTTTAAAGAAATGAACTGGCAAAGAAAGAACTCAACCATAGAAATTTATTATGGGAACAGGGAAAAGATCAGGTTCATCTTCAGAGGAGGACACTGAAGTAAAAAAAAAAATTTTTTTTTTACCCTAAAGAATAACATTAAATGGCTTCCTGCCCAAAGAGAATTTATAGAAGAAATCAAAAAAGACTTTAAAAATCAAATGAGAAATACTGAGGAAAAAAAATCCAAAAAAAAACTAAGATTATGAAAAAAGTCAATCAGCTACAAAAGAAGATAAAGAGTCTTAAAGAAGGAAATAATTCTTTGAAAATTTAGAATTGGACAAAGGGAAGTCAGTGAAGCTATAAGAGACCATGAAATAACAAAACAAAATATAAAGAATGAAAAAAAAATAGAACAGAATGTGAAATATCTTCTAAAAAAATGAGATCTAGAGAACAAATCAAGAGAAAATATAAGAATAATTTCACTAACTGAGAGCTGTGACTAAAAAATGAACCTTGACACAATAATGCAAGAAATAGCCCCAAATAATTGTCCTGGAGTGATAGAAGATGAAGAGAAATAGAAAGTAGAAATAGAAACAAAAATCTACCAATCACCACCTCAAAGAGTCTCAAAGAGACCCTTTGGGAAAAACTTATAGAAATATTATTGCCAAATTTTAAAAACCCCAGATCAAAGAAGAAATTTTGCAAGAAATAAGAAAAAAAAATTCAAATATGCTGGAGCTACAATTAGAATTATATGGGATTTATCAGCAGTCAGAGTAAAAGACTGCAGGTCCTAGAATCATATATACCGGTTCAAAAGAACCAGTCCTGAGGCTAAAATATCATTTTCAGCAAAATTATCTGTAATGTTGAATGAAAAAAAAAAAAAGACATACAACAAACTTGAAGATTTTCAGGACTTTGTTGTGTCAACCAAACCCTAACTTAATAAGAAAATTTAACAGACAAGAGCCAATATCAAAGCTTAATTTCAAGGAATTTAACATGGAGAAATTATGTTTTTCTACATGGAAATATATATTATATGGTTAAGACTGATATAAGTAATTGGGTGGCTCAAAAGAAAGATTGGAACAGAACTTAATAAGATTTGGGAAAAGGTAAAAATAATAATTATGTTATACAAATGAAGGACAGAAGAAAAATAGACATTAGAGGAGTACTCATAGTTCTGAAAACCTACTAACACCAGGAATCAGTTAAAAAAGACAATATTTAATGTATACCATGAGGGACATAGTACCCTCCAAAATCTATAAAGAAATACGGAGGGAGGAAATAGGATAAGATGTGGTATAGAAGGGTTTGTAGATTTATGAGAGTGGGACAAGGTGTGTAGATTAAGGGACAAAGGATAAAGGGAGGAAAGGGGGGAGGAGATAAGGGATGGATCCATGGCTGGGGGGAGGTTAAATAGTAGCAAAGAAAGTTCCAGAATAAAGTATAAAGTAGAAGAATTAGCAAGGATAGGAAATGAAAGATTTACAGAAACACTACAACAATGATCTGGAGTAAAATTTATTAGGAAAAAAAAAAAGTAAGGCTAGTAGTCATTGATCTTAGACAAAATCAGACTTAAAGATTCAATCAAGAGAGAAATCTACATTATATGTAATAGTTTTAGATACATGTTTACATGAGTAAATGTGTATGTATATGTGTCTGGATGGATATGTATATATATATAGGTAGGGGTATATATGTGTATATGTAGAGATATGTATATGGGTGGGTGTGAATATATACATGAGAACACACACATATATACATGCATACATATATACATGTATTTATGTATATGTAAAAATACATTTGCGCTTAATGGAGCTGCTTGGGGAAGGTGTGGTGGGATGTAAGGGGAAAAAAGGAATAAAGTAACGTGCAGTAGAGAACAAATGAATAACGTACAAGGAAACAAAAGAAAAGATGGACACTCATGAATATAATCTCTTATTATATATGCTTCCTTGAAATGGAAATTTGTTGTTATATATTTTGAATCCTCTCTGATGAAGGAGGGAAGGACCCTGGCAGAAGGTGGAAAAGAAGTCAGAGGAATCAGCAGAAATGAGAAGGGAGAGCATTCCAGGAGCAGAACAGGGGAAAAGCGTGGAGGAGTCAGGTTAAATGCCACATAAGAAATAACAAGGATGTGGTTCTTTAATCCATGGAAGGGAAGAAGGTATAAGGCAAGAAAACTAGGGCAAGACAGGTTTTAAAATTCAGAAGATTTTATATGTATTTGATCTTGAAGGAAAAGAGGAGCTAATGGATTTTCTTGAGTTGGATCTGACATAGATCTATATACTTGGGGAAATTCACTTTGGTAACTGTGGAGGAAAGATTGCAGTGGGGAGGGACTTAAGGTGGGAATACAATCAGAAGATTCTTGAAATATTCTAAATGAGGAGGCTTAGGAGAGATGTTATGAAGATAGAAATGACAAGACTTGGCAATGAATTGGATATGTGTGGGCGAAGCACAAGAGAGACATGAGACATTAAGGTTGCAAGCATGATTGACTGAGAGGCCGGTGGTACTCTTCATAGTAATTTTATTGTTTAATCATGTCTGACTCTTCATGACCCTATTGGGGGTTTTCTTGGCAAAAGATATTGGAGTGGTTTTCCACTTCCTTCTGCAGCTCAATTTACAGATCAGGAAACTGAAGCAAACAGGCTGACTTGCACAATGTCGTACATCTAGTAAGTGTCTGGGGCCAGATTTGAACTCAGGAAGATGAGTCTTTCTGACTTTGATCCCAGCACTCTGTTCACTATGGCACCACCTTGCTGCCCCCTTAACAACAGGGAAACAGATTAGAGGATAGGGGTTGGGAAGATAATAATCTCTGTTCTGAACACAATTAAGTTTGAGATTTCTATGGGAGATTCAATTTGAGATTCTAAGAGGTAGATGGTGATATGAAACTGGAGGTCAACACAGAAGTTAGGGATCATTAAACAGAACTTGGAATCATCTTCATTAAGATGATGTGCATGTATGCACAACATACATAGGTATAGATATAATATATGCATATATGCATATATTGTGCCTACACGTTATATACAATGAATATGTATATACACACAATAAGTCTGTGTATATACATATTTGGATGTCTGTCTATATATAATTATGTATGTATTCACGCACATGTATATATGTGTATATATCATATACATGTACATGTATACATACATATATGTATATCTATCTTTGTAAATATTAAGATGCTGAATAATTGTTTAAAAAAAAAAAAGATGATAACTGAACCTGTGGGAGCTAATGAGATCACTAAGTGAGACACTACAGGAAAGGAAAAGAGAAAATGGCCTAGGACATAATCATGGCTACACCCACAATTAGTAGGTAAGATCCTGGAGGAAAACTTGACAAAGGAAACAGAAATGCAAACAGACACTTATGGCAGCTAGGGAGCACAGTAGCTAGAGCACAAGACTTGAAATCAGGAAAACCCGAGTTCAAATCTGACTCTGGACACGTACTAGTCAGGTGATTCTGAACAAATCACTTAACTTCCGAAGTTTGCCTCAGTTTTTGAATCTGTAAAATAGGAATAATAATAACACCCATCTCCTAGGGTTATGATGAGGGTAAAATGAGACATTTTCAAAGTATTGTTATTATTATTTTTTCACCAAAATTGTTTATTTTTAAATTCATGTTGAATTATATGTACTTTTTTTCCATCTTCAGTACATGGTTTGAACTCAACCACCAGATGATTCCTGTGTAGACACATTGATTTTTTTAAAAAAAATATTTATTTAGTTAAAACTTAAATAGATAATTAAAAAAAAAAAGAAAATAGAAAATGAAAAAAGTAGGGGGGAAAAACATTGCTATGTGCACAGCAATAGGAGAGAATTCAAAATATGAAACACTACATTTTTATTTCAAGAAAGCCTTTATAATAAATACTACTTGTATTCAAAACTGTCTATCTTTTCTCTGTGTAAAGCACTATTAAATGCTAGCTGTTAAAATCTGGAGAACCAGGAGAAAGAACTGTCACAAAGACCTTGAGACCAATGAAATAAAAGTGAAATATTACCTTTACTGCTGCAATGAACGATTGCTACTCCAGTAAACACACTGTGTATTTTTCCATTTAACCTACAAGATAAAGTTGGTGTCACATATTTCTTATTTTTCACACCAGAGCCCTGAAAAAAAAGCAACAACTTTTCTCTAACAGAAGTCTAGCCAATAAGAATCACACTTACTAAATCTATCCCTACAATTGGATTTCATATATTAGCATTTTAATTCCCCCTATCCCCAGACTATCTAGATTTTTTTCCCTCCTCTATCCTTCTAGTCACTTGTCCTAAGACATAAATCAATTGGTAAGGCAATTATTGAATGTTAATTGATTATGCGATTTCAACTCTTCAATTCTAAAATTTATAAAATTCACTGGTTGAAGCCTCTTTACAGAAGGCAAAAGAAAAGCTTTGCAAATGGCAGCAGAGATGTGGTTAAGACATGTTATGGGCCAGAATTCTGAACTTGAAACAAGGTATTAAGTCAGTGGAATTGATAAAGACAATGGTAGTTCAGTACATGTACTTAGTACTTACTATAGTTCTATAAGATTCACACCTATGATAAGAGAGCATATAAGTTCAGACAAACTCAGCCAGAATCAAAACTAGGGAAGACAGAGACCTTGGTGGTGGTCCTCCTGCCTTCCCCACAGAAACCAAGACACATTCAGGAGCTCCTCAAGAAAGCTGGCCCAGGGTCCAGGCAAAGAGATAATAAAGGATTTGGATTTTAGCCCCTGGCTACTCTTGTGGTGATTCCTGAACTGAAAAGAAGGCTGCTCCCAGAGACCCCAAAAAAACCGAACCAAGAAGAACATTACAAGTCATGCTATAGGAGACTAAAGGATAGGGGCTTAAGAATTTTATACCCTAAGTAATATTTTAAGTTAGGACAGGTTATACCATAGGTTATAGCACATGAATTGAAAAGTTTGGGTATCTCCAGCAGTCTATTACTTTTCTCAAAAAGCTACCATATTAGTGTTCGACTCTTTTAAAGAAAGTAGTAATATGCAAACCATATTGTAACATAAAACACTTTGTTGTTCTGGGAAGGACTTCTTGATTAGGGAGAGTGCAGTACCTCAGCATAATGATTTTGTCAGTCTGGCTACACCTATAGTACTCCATTCAATTCTGGGTGACACATTTTTGGAAGGACATTGATAGTCTGAAAAGTACCAGCAAGTACCAGAGTACCGAAGAAGATAGCCAGAACGATGAAGTATTTCACTCAAGTTCTTGCTATAGGAGGACTAGCTGAAGCAAATGGGATAATCTAACCTGGAAGAGGAAGACTAGGAAAGGCAGTTTCAAGAATGTGAAGTACTATCATTTGAAAGATGGATTCAATGAGTAGGATGATTTCAGAAAAACCTGGAAGAGCTTACATGATCTGATACAAAGTAATATGAACAGAACCAGCAGAACACTGTACACAGAAACACCAATATTGTAGGAGGATCACTTGTGAACAACTTAGCTACTCTTGCAATACAAAGTTGCAAGTAAATCCCAAGACTCATGAGGGAAAATACTAAGCACTTCCAGCAAAAGAAATGATGATGAAGCCTAGATGCAGATTGAAGCATACTAATTTTTCCACTTTTTTATGTATGCGTTTTTTTTTTTTTGGGGGGGGGGTTGTTATTCTGTGCTTACTTTCACAATATAACTGATATGGAGATGTTTTGCATGATAATGCATGTATAACTATGTAAAATTGCTTATCTGAGAGGGGAAAGGAAGAAGAGAATTTAGAATTCAAAAATTTAAAAAATAAATGTTAAATATTGTTTTTACATATAATTGGGGAAAAATAAAATATTATTCAAAAGTAATATAAAAGGAAGAGAATTCACTGTGTTCTGCTCAGTTCTAGAGAGCTAAGCTAGAAGCAAAGCATGGAAGGTACCAAGAAGCAAATTTAAGTTTTATATAAAGAAAAACTTCTCATAACAGCTATCTAAAAGTGCAATGACCTAGTTCCTGAAATATTGGATTCCCTTTCACTGAATGTTTTTTCACAAAAGCTAGATAATGATGTGGTATGATGTAGAAAGAATTCCTGTTTGGATCTGAAATTCGGCAAGATGATAGCTGAGATCTCTTGTTATTTAGCAGGACTTTGATGGGATCACTGCATTCCAAAGTCTGGTGTTGACCTTGGAACATCTGTTGCTAATTTTACCAGTTTACCTAGGGCTTCCAAAGCTGAGAGATAAGGGTGGGAAGGGGTAGGATACAAAACAACAGTCAAACTCACAAAAGAGTGACAAACCCTAATATCAAATTTATTTCAATAAAGGACATAATTGGCCTGAAAACCAGATTGATTTTCTGAACAGGGTAAACTTCTTTACTATGTTGATTTTATTGCTGCCTGATATGCCAAGAATTAAAACATAGGAAATTTTAGGTTCTATAAGTGATATGTTGTCCCTTACTGCTCTCAGACAAGGAGTATGTATGTGGATTCTAGGCAAGTCATTTAACTTTCAGAGGTGGCTGGTGGTGTAGTGAATTGAGCACCAGATCCAAGTTCAATTTTAGCCTCAGATGCTTACAAGCTCTGTGGCTCTGGACAAGTTTGTTTGTCAGTTTCCCCAACAATAAAATGGGGATAATAATAACACTTACTTTATATTGTTGTTGAAAGAAACAAATGAGATATTTGCTAAATAAAACAAACAAATCTAAAACAATTAGCTTAGCATATAGTAGGCACTACACAAATGTTTGTTCTTTCCCTTCTCTTTCCCAACTTTAATTCTCTATGGCCTTAGTTTCATTATTTCTAAAATGGGACATCACAGGATTATTGTAAATTACATCTGTAAAATCCTCTACAAACCTCAAATTGCCAGATAAATATAAGCAATTGTTATTACTAATTTTTCCAGGTATATTTTCTGTCTAAAAATCCATGCCAATTGTCTAGAATCGGATTATTCTCTTTCTTACCACTATGTGATCATGGACAAAATACATACAGGTAGAACAGTGCATAGAAAACTGGACTTGGAGTCAGGAAGACCTGAATCAAAATCCTGTTTCAGATACTTTAGTTATATGATCCTGGGCAATTCATGTAACCTCTATTTCCCCACCTTTAAAGGGGACTAATAATAATACCTCCCTCACAAGACTGTTGTGAAAATCAAAGGAAATACTATATTTGGAGCAATATGTAAACCCTATTATTACTACTATTATACTATTACTAACCCCTCTGAGTTTTAGTATTCACATCCTAGTTTTTTTTTTGAGGGAAGTGGATTCTAAACTTTTAATTTCATCAGTTTAGAATACCACTAATGTAGAAGCTCTCTTCATTCACCCTTACAGATCGATACTTATCTATAATTTAATCTTAAAGAATTGCCTTTAAGGGGGCAGCTAGTTAGTATAGTGGATAGCCCTGAAGTCAGGAGGACTTGAATTCAAATCTGCCTTCAGATACTTAACCCACCTGAGGCCCATTTCAGATACAACATGTAAAATACTTTGCAAACTTGAGATACTATATGGATGCCAGCTCTTATCACTATAATTTGGGGAATATTTTTAATTAATAATAAATTAATCAGATAATTAATGAATAAAAATGAATTAATATTTCAGCCTGTCTCATTCTAGATCAATCTCTGAATTCAGACCAGCAACAGTGCAGAGGATCTGAGCATTCTCTTTTTTAAAACAACACTAGAAAGGCAATTAGCAACTCTATTCTATTCTCCTTTTTTCAGTTCTATGTATCAGTTACAACTTCTCTTTCATCATTTCATTTTCATTTGTTTGATTCATATCATTCTATTTTCAGCTTATTTTAGAGTTTCTAAGTTACTAACTTTAATAAGTTGTTGCTTGTTTTCTACTCTTGACTCCAGATTAGAGGGCACAGCCTATTTTGAATCTGAGGATGTCTATCTACTGATTAGGTTACAAACCACTGAAAACAATGACAATACACCTGAGTATAAAAAACTCAAAGTTCCGGTTTTCACAGTGACTAAAACATTTTTAAAACTGAGTATTTGTGGTTTTATTAAAATTACTGCATAATTTAAGTTTAAGGTCTTAAAATTAAGATGCAAAACAGATAAGTCTCAAACTTCTCAAGTTGCTTACCACCACCACCACTAACCTTGATAGCATGTTATAGGCATCTCGCTTATCAGCTGGCTTCTCCAGAATCATTCCATCCACTGTCTGAAACAAGAAATGAGGTGAGGAGGCAAGAATAAAAGAAGAAAAGCCTGTTATTTTCACACTTAGCAATAGAAATCTGAAGAATGACATGCTATTCAATTTGCATCTGATATACATGAGTCTTCCTCCGATGTCTCACTGTAGAATGGAGAACCCAGGGTTCTCCAAGGCAGTATCAGTGGAATGCAAGCTCTGCCAGTTTGTAAAAATTTACAGAGCTTTAAATGCTTGGAGGATAGAACCATGGACAGAGTACATGTTTGGTGCCCCAGGAAACGCTTTGATCAATTTGGAAAGGCTCATCCTAGTTAGCTTTAGTATGGTATATCTTTCAGCCACCGCAGCTTTTGAAGACTATCTAGTAAGCCATAGATATAATCTTTTGGATGGTAGAGTAGTTAAAATGGTGAACTTAAAGTAAGATATGTCTGAGTTCAAATCTGACATTGATTACTTAATGTGTGACCCTGAGCAAGTCACTTATCTGATTGATTCCCATTTATACAATGGAGATCATAATGTCACCTACCTTCCAGGTTTGTCATGAGGACAAAATGAAGTAATATTTATTTTAATTTCATTTTATCTTTGTATCCCTAAAACTAAGCATAGTGATTAGCACAGAGAAGGCACTTTAAATGTTTATTCTTTGATATTTGGGTTGAGATCTACATGGGAAGAGAAAATATTTTTTACACAACTAACAAAATAACAGCAATAATAATGATGACGATAATTCATACGGAGCTATGTGCAAGAAACTATGTTAAGTACTTATACACTGGAGAAGGTGAAGAACAACAGACACAAGAGATCTGACTAGGTCCGCTACTAATTTATGTACACAATATCAACCGAGTTTTCATTGTTGCAAAATAATCCTACTATCCTTATCAGTATACTATCCAACTCTCCATAATGTTTCTCCTAAAGCTCTTCATTCTTCTTCAAACCTCTCCTGGCTTCCCCTCATCTCCTACTCTCTGTTCAGACTCTTGTTCTCATATTTATAGAAAAAAATTGAAGCCATTCATCATGAACTCCCTTTTTTCCTCCTTTCCTATTACTTAGGAGCTAAAAAAAATCTGAAACACAAGGTTTTGCAAAGGCGAATAATAAAAATTATCTTTACATGTTTTTGGAAAAATAAAAGCTATTATAAAAAAGTAATATTACACTGAAGATCTCCTGGGTTCTTTGAGGGGCCATATTACATCTTCTGCCACTCCCTTTCAACATGTGTAAACATGTGTAATTCTTTTTTTTTTTTTTTTTTAATATTATAGCTTTTTATTTACAAGTTATATATATGGGTAATTTTACAACACTGACAATTGCCCTTTTGTTCCAATTTTTCCCCTCCTTCCCCCCACCCCCTCCCCCAGATGGCAGGTTGACCAATACATGTTAAATATGTTAAAGTATAAATTAAATACAATATAAGTATACATGTCCAAACAGTTATTTTGCTGTACAAAAAGAACCAAACTTTGAAATAGTGTACAATTAGCCTGTGAAGGAAATAAAAAATGTAGGCAGACAAAAATAGAGGGATTGGGATTCTATGTAGGGGTGCATAGTCGTCTCCCAGAGTTTTTTCCACTGGATGTAGCTGGTTAAATTCATTACTGCTCTATTGGAACTGATTTGGTTCATCTCATTGCTGAAGAGGGTCACGTCCATCAGAATTGATCATCATATAGTATTGTTGTTGCAGTATATAATGATCTCCTGGTTCTGCTCTTTTCACTCAGTTCATGTAAGTCTCTCCAGGCCTTTCTGAAATCCTCCTGATGGTCATTTCTTACCGAACAATAATATTCACATACGTGTGTAATTCTTTTAAACTACTTCCATATGTCTTATGTAAAGTGGTTTTACTCCTTACCAAGGCTAATTGCTCTATTGATCCCATTCCCAAGTGATCCCATCACATCCTGTCTCCTCCAACAGTTTGTTCCCTCTGTTATCCCTACTCTTCTTTATTTTCAATCTCTTCCTAACTACTGGCTCATTTCCTACTACCTACCAACTTGCCATGTTGCCTCCATCCTGGAAAAACCCTGATCCTTCCATCTTTGTTAACTATTGTCCTTACTTCTCATCTGCCTTTGTAAAGCTAAATTCTTCAAATAGGTCGTCCACAATAGGGACTTCCACTATCTCTTGTGATTTGAATTGTGGATTCCTGACTCTAAGCCCAATGCTCTAACATCTGTGTCACTCACCAGCAGAGTGCTTTTACCCAAGTTATGGGTAAAAGAGAGAGAGAGTCTTTACCCAAGTTAACAAAAGATAATAATTACTAAATCACTGTTACTTGCCTCATTTCTTCAAATGAGAAAATTCACGTTAAGGATATCCATCATTTTGCTGGAGGCTTTCATGTGCAATTCATCCAATTTGAAAAAAGGAACAGAAATATATGTATATTACAGCATTATGCTTAGCACTGGGTGTTGCTGGCATCAGGCCTATCCTGGCATACAAGCTTTTTTGGGGATTTAGGGCAGGGCAAGGGTCATTTGGAATGGAGCCCAGTCAGACTCAAATTCCCGACTGCTGAAAAGCCAGCACATGGCTGTAACAAAAGCCAGGTAAATGATTTTTTTTCAGGGGCAGTTTATAGCCATAATCTTCTGCAAATAACCCAAAAGCAACTAAACTGCTTTACTTTTCTCTTGCATCACAGAACCAAAGCTGAAAAGGCATTGGAAAGAGTAATGGACTTAGAAATCAGTAGGGCCAGAGTGCAAATTCCAGTAACTACGCTTAGTTAGCTGTGTGATCTTAAGTAATTAACCATTTATCTATATGATCTTGAGTAATCAACTATACTTCTCAGGCAATAAAAAAATACTTTAATTAATTAAATTAATTGGAACCTTAATTTCCTGAACCATAAATGGATTAATAATATTATACCAATTCAAGGCAATTCCAATAGATTTGTGATGAAAAGAGAGCTATTTGCATCCAGAGAGAGAACTATGGAGACAGACTGAATATGGATCAAGGATTAGTATTTTCACCTTTTCTTGTTTTTTATTTGTTATTTGTTTGTTTGTTTTTTTCCCCTTTTGACCTGAGTTTTCATGTGCAGCATGGTGAATATGGAAATGTTCAGAAGAATTACACATGTTTTATTTATATCAGATTGCCTGCTGTCTAGGGAAGGTGTGAAGGGGAAGAAAAGGAGAAAAATTTGAAATACAAGGTTTTGCAAAGATGAATGATGAAAATTATCTTTACATGTATTTGGAAAAATAAAGCTATTATAAAAAAATAGTATTAAACAGAAGATCTCCTGGATTCTGTGAGAGGTCACATGGGGTAATAGGTAAAAAATTGTTCTCAGAATCAGAAAGGCCTGTGTGTAATTTCTCCTTCCTTTCTCAATGCCCCAGGTAATGTTCTTAAACATAAATCATAGAGAAGGTGCTAATCTTCTTTGGCAGTAGGAGCTTCCTTGAAGAAATTCCTTTGCCAGATATAATAGGAGCTTGGGCAGATTCTTAGAACTTGACAAATCTGATAGTTTGAATTGTTGTTATTAGTCATTTTCAGTTACAACTAGCTCTTCGCAACCCCATTTGGGGTTTTTCTGGCAAAAATAGTAGAATGATTTGCCATTTCATTGTCCAGCTCATTTTATAGCTCTGGAAACTAAGATAAACCCAGTGAAGTGACTTCATAAGGGCACACTGCTAAAAAGTATCTGAGATCAAATTTAAGCTCCCTAAGATGAGTCTTTCTTATTCTAGTCCCTGCATTCTATGAACTGTGCCATCTAGCTGCCTCAGTAATAATTAACTATTAATTAATAATTACATTTATTATATAATTAACAATTATATTAATATATTCTGAACTTAATAAACTAAATAAAATGGTTATTTCTATATACATTGTCTACCAGAAGAAGGGAACTGTATTGAATTTTGAGGCTCTTTTTTAGCTCTGTAATTTTATTATTTAGTCTAAGGATCCCAGAATACTTCTGTCAAACTTCCTTTTCTCATATGCTAAGGGCATTTTCCTCAATAGTGGTGGAGGGAATGCCTGCCTTGGTGTTATAAACTTACACTTTTATATTTTTCTTTTTTGGTGTTTGAACTCCTTTCAAGTTCTTATTTTAAAAGAGCATAGTTGGAAAGCAATTTCCCAAAATGAAAACACAAATCCAATACAAATTGTAATGGGCTGAGGTTTGAGTTAATGCACTGAGGTCCCAAGTACGTGAGGCTAAATAGTAATTGGGCTATACTCTATTAATATACATGATTATATTGTATAAAGAATGGCCCCCACCCACTCTCTGTGCAAGTCCTGATGTGTTGTATAGGAAATGACGATTTTGGTGGGTGGAGGCAGAGAGAGAGAGACAGGAAGAGAAGCTGAGAGAGATTGACCTTGGTTCCATACTCCTAGCTGCTGGTCTAGCTAGCTTCTTGACTCAGCTACACACACTGCTATTGCCCATTCTCTTCCACCTCCGATCTTTCTTCACTGAGAATAAAGACTGACGATTTTCCCCTAACCTGAATTCCTGACTCTGGCTGATTTTAAAATACGCAGTCTTCACGTTTGGCGCCCAACGGTGGGAACCAAGGACTGAAGAAGTCTCCGTGACCAGGAACTTGGGTGAGTATTGTTAATAGACAAACGGGAACTTATTTTCTTAAAAACTAAACCAGTAACCTTTTGCTGAAATGGGACAAATGCTAGCTAAAGACTCTCCATCCCCGCTTCAACCCCTTCAACCCCACCCACGAGTGGTGCTAAGAAAGCATGCTTAAGCTGATAGAAGGACAAGGGCTATTATAACTTGGGAACAGATAGCTAGACTTGGGTACATTTAAACCACATCCCCTTGGTTAGAGGGGAGCAGATCTCTCAAGATAACTGGTCCCTGATTGGACAACAGATGTCCACATATTACAGTGAAAACGGTCCTCATTCAATTTCCATCAAGGCATTCTATTTATACAATATAATTCAGTTAGCACTAAGAAACCTGATTCCTAGAAGAAAGAAAAAATCTGCTCCCAGTAGCCAAATGGGGAAGCCTGATATTAAGGAGGAAGACAATGAAGAGATTAATAACCATATCCCCACAGGGCATGGAGACTTAAGTGAGCAAGGGTATGGTGACTTTCCACCTCAGGAGGCAAGTTTCAGCCCCACCTCAGGAGCAAGTGATTGACTTTCCTCCATCAACACCACCCTCCGGGATGGAGGGAGGAGGGGAGGGGAGACAGCACCAGCACCTCCCCTCAGCATCCAACTATTCCTATGAGTAGATTGCAAGAGGGCTTAATGAAGGTCAAACAAAAGGGTGTAGACGTGAGAGAACTGTAGCCCCATATTTTTCCTGTAATTTCCCAGTTTAATTCCTCTGGTCAAGAAAGTCAAAGATACGTCCCTTTTAACATAGAAATCCTCAAAGACCTGAAAAAGGCCTGCACTCTTTATGGGGCTACATCAGCTTATGTTAAGATGCTATTACAGAATTTGGCTTTTGAAATCTTGACTCTAATGACTGGAAATCTATAGCAAGGGTATGCCTAGAACCTGACAAAACTACATGTGGCTTTCTGAATATAGTGAGCTCTGTAGGATACAAGCCAAAAAATAGTCAAATGCTGTTCATGCTGCGATCACCTGTGACCTACTAACAGGTATAGGTCCCTATGCAGATGTCAAAGTACAAATTAATTATTCAGTAGTAGCATACGAGCAAATTGCTGCTAATGCTATCAAAGGGTGGGCTTCGATTCACAATAAAAATGACAAAGGTGAGGCCTTAACAAAAATAACACAAGGGCCAAATGAACCCTTTGCTGACTTTGTGGGACATTTGCAGACTGCTATCATAAGAACTAATGGGGAAAATGCATCACAGATGTTTTAATAAGGCAACTTGCTAAGGAAAATGCTAATGAGGTGTGCAGAAGGATTATACTAGGACTGCAGAAGGATGCCCTTTAGAGGAGTTCATAACACGCCAGGCCACAGCGGCACAAATGCCTTTATAGCCAGACTATGATGCAGATTTCCCAAGATCCCAACATGGGTAGACAGGGTCCCTTCTGGCAAGGGACTTCCAGAGAACACGTAATGCTTTCAGTGTGGTAAAGTAGGGCATCTGAAAGTTCAATGTGGTATAGAGGCAGAGGAAAACAGGGTGGGAGAACAAGACCCAGTACCCCATGTCCAAAATGCAACAGAGGCTTCCCATTGGGCCTCAGAATGTAGACAGGTTCAGGGAACGGGATGAGGGGGCCCAGCCCCAGGGCCCAGGCAAAACACTTGGGGCATGATGGCAGCCAATGGTGCACCCAGAGTGCCTAGACATCTAATACCCCAATATGATCAATCAGCCAGGAAGCCATATGATGGGAGAAAGGGATTACACAATCAACCAGCCAGGAAGCAACCTGAGGGGGAAAGGGATTACAATTAGGGAAAATAGAGTTGATGCAGCTGAGACAACTGAGATACCCCTGGAGGGAATCTGTTCTTCAGCCTATGGATCTTCTTGGCACAGTAGGCTTACCATTTTACCTCCTGAATGAGACAAACAGTGTCCATCCACACACTGATGTGGAAACTGGGGAATGTGTAGATAATATCCCAGTCACCAATACAGGCAGACAATGTGTGACTTATCACCCAGGAGAAATAGTAGCATCAGGTTTACCATACAGAATCCTTAAGCAACCTGGTGATAGTCACCCAGATTCTGATTCCAGATCACAAATCCAGCAATATGACAGCAGTGAAAACTGAACCGAATTTCTGCTCACGATCTATATAAATGGTTGTCCATTGGAAGGATTGGTAGATCTGGTGCAGATCTGACGGTTATTAGAGGTGCCAATTGGCCCAGTCACTGGCCAAAGATTAAAGCAGACACCTACATGTCTGGTGTAGGAGGATCAATAGCAGCTAAAGTTAGTGCTGCTCCTATGAGATGGACTTTTGAAGGCAAAACAGGAGTTTTTACTCCTTTTATAGTTGAAAAAATCCCATCAATCTGTGGGGAAGAGACGTTTTACAGCAAGTAGGGTTAAAATGAGTACTTCGGTTTTTTAAGCAGGGCTGCTGTTGAAGGCCTGTCAACACTTTCACTTGTTCCTATCTAATGGAAAACTGATACACCAGTGTGGATAGAACAGTGGCCCTTAAGTAACGATAAAATTCAGGCCTTATTAGATATACTATAGGAGCAGCTTGACCAAGGACACTTAAAACCTTCTCTAAGGCTTTGGAATTTCCCAGTGTTTGTTGTAAAAAAGAAATCTGGAAAATGGAGGATGTTAACGGATTTAAGAAAGGTGAATGAACAGATGGAAACTATGGGAACTCTTCATCCTGGACTTCCATCTCCTACTCAGTTGCCTAGAGAATGGCCTCTTTGGGTCATAGATATTAAGGATTATTTCTATTTTATCCCTCTGGATAAGGAGGATATGAAAAGATTTGCCTTTTCAGTGCCCAACGTTAACTTAGCTGAGCCTTATAAAAGATATGAATGGACAGTTTTGCCACAGGGAATGAAAAACAGCCCTACTGTGTGTCAAATGTATGTTGCTGCTGCTCTTGCTCCAGTAAGAAAAGCATTTCCAAAAGTAATGTTATTACATTATATGGATGATATATTGGGATGTACACCTGAGGAACAAATGTTAGAAGCATGTCACAAAAAGACCATAGAAACACTAAGGAATTACAAATTATACATAGCACCAGAAAAATTCAAAGACATGCCCTTTTCAATATTTAGGATATGAAGTATACCTAAGGTGCTTAAATTCAAAACTGTCCTTAAAAACAGAGAATGTAAAACATTGAATGATTTTCAGAAATTGATAGGAGATATCCAATGGATGCTGACCAGTGTTAGGTTTGACTACCTATCAGTTACAAACCGTATATGACATTTTAAGGGAGAAGTGCTTTAAATTCACCACCAGCTTACAAAAAGAAGCTCAAGAGGCTTTGAGAGAAGTTGAACTGGCTTTATCCAATGTGGTTGAAAGAGTCACTCAAAAACCCTTGGAGATATCAGTTTTGCCACACAAGAGGAACCCACAGCAGTCCTTCATCAAGGAGACAATGTGATAGAGTGGGTGAACCTCCCGACACAACCAGAACAAAGCCTTACACCCTACCCAGTGCTTGTGGCTAGAATTTTATTAAAGGCCACTAAGTGAGCAGTGCAATTATCTGGGACAAGACCTGACAAGATATAACTTTTATACCAATACACAAATTAATTGTGTGTTGTGAGACCATCCCAGAGTGGCAAATTTTGTGCCATGGCTCCAAATTTTATACATGGGTCTCCATTAAGGTAATCAGACTATTACATAATTGGCATGGATTCTTGAAGAAAAGTTTCTAAAGTTGCTCTAAAGGATCTATCTTCCGGATGCATCCAAACATAATATTTGTGCTGTGTACTCAGATCTAACTATAAAGAGAGTAGTCAGAACTCCTTTTCAGTCCACTCAGTAGAATGAATTGTACACGATCATTCTAGCTCTTACTTATTATCCAGGAGACATAAATATAATATCTGATTCGGCCACAGCCCAAATAAAATTTGCAGCCTCTAATATATATCAGCTCTTTAAGAAACTTCAAGAGCAAGTGAGAAAGCATCCAGGTAAGATCTATATATTACATGTCAACCTCATAGTGGACTTCAGGTCCCATTTTTGATGGCAATTCAAAGGCAGATAGCTTCTATGTTGGTCAATCCCTTTATTCTAAGAAGCCCAGGCATCTCATTCTAAATATCATCAGGCTGCTCTAACTTTACGTACATTTGAATAATAAAGAGGAAGCTAGGAGCATAGTAAAGCCTGTCGGGCTTGCCTTCCTCCATGCCCTACACTGCCTCCAGGGAAGGACCCTTGTGGTTTGAGACCCAATGAAATCTGGCAAATGTTAGTGACCATTATAAATTTTGCTTGTTATCTTTTATCCAGTTGTGGAAACTTTTCGGATTCACTTTGCAATACCAGCAGCAAAGACAGTCCAGTGGTCATTGAATTCTCACACAAGATTTGCCATTATGGTGTGCCACAAACAGTAAAATGACAATGGTCCTTTATATTTAAAACATTTTGCACACTTTGTGCACAGTATGATTTTACACAACAGGATTACCTTTTTAATCCTCAAGGATAGGCAATAGTGGAGAGGAGAACGGAGATATTAAGACACTCCTCCAAAACAAAAGAAAGGGGAGCCACAGGTAACCCTAGAGAACTTCTAAATCTAGCTCTTTATACTATTAACTTTGATTTTTGACAAAGATGGACTGGCTCGCAACAGATTTTATAACCACTGGAAGGTCAGTGTCCAGTGCAGCAGCTCCATTATCTTTAGATAACGCCAGGTGATGGGAGAGACCCAGAAAGTGGTGAATGGAAAGGAACAGACAGGCTAACTGCTTGGGGAGAGGGTTGCTTGTATCTCTACAGGTGGAGAAGGAATCAGATGGGTGCCAACAGCCAATATTTGTCTTGTCCATCGCAGAGAGAGGAGCAGACCTTTGAAACAAAGGAGAAGACCCAAGAAATATTGTGGTTCTGTTGCTGATTGTGCCTACCATTGAAAGAGCGTGGCAGTTATGGGCTTGACCTGGACATCAAAGATTGTTGGACTGGAAACCCTCAGGAATCATTGGATTCTCTGAGACATAGGACTTGAAAATCCTCAGGAATCACTGGATTCTCTGAGAAATAAGACTGTTACAGGACTTCAAAATCTGCTGGAATCATTGGATTCCCTAACACATAAAAAGACTTTTGCAGGACTTCAAAAACCAGGGGACATTGGATTCCCTGACATGTGAAGCAATGGACAATGGATTGGTTTTGGCTATCTCTTGGCTGCTGAAGAAGGCGTATGTGTGACTGTTGTTTATATACCCTCCTTCTAGGACTTCTGGTGATCTTTTATAACACCATGTTGATTTATATTGTTTGTTATTCCGCTACTTGTGTGTACAATTCATTTTTGTTACATCACATCAAGCCTGCACTAACTGTGGGGAGAGTCATGCCTAATAGCCTCTGCGTTACTGCTATGTCCTTGTGTAAGACCTCACATGCTGATGGGCTTGTGCATAATAAGACCCTTCAGGCCAGAAGCCCGCTAGCAACCCCCACTTCCCTTTGGTGCTTTTCATCTCCCTTCCTGAGATGTCAGGGAGGGCGTGATCATCTCCTTTTTAGTGCTCTCAGCGCCTTTCCTGCGAAGTCAGGGAGGCTGTGTTCACTTCCTTTTCGGTGCTTTCACCACCTTCCCTGAGGAGTCAGGGATGGCGTGACCACCTGTGTTCTAAAACAAAAGAAAGCGGGAGATGTAATGGGCTGAGGTTTGAGTTGATGCACTGAGGTCCCAAGTACGTGAGGCTAAATAGTAATTGGACTATACTCTATTAATATATATGATTGGATAACGAATGGCCCCCGCCCACTCTCTGTGCAAGTCCCGATGTGTTGTATAGGAAATGACGATTTTGGTGGGTGGAGGCAGAGAGAGAGACAGGAAGAGAAGCCGAGAGAGATTGACCTTGGTTCCATACTCCTAGCTGCTGGTCGTGTGGCTGCTGGTTTAGCTAGCTTCTTGACTCAGCTACACACATTGCTATTGCCCATTCTCTTCCACCTCCGATCTTTCTTCACTGAGAATAAAGACTAATGATTTTCCCCTAACCTGAATTCCTGACCCCGGCTGATTTTAAAATACGTGGTCTTCACAACAAATAGAGAGCATTTAGTAGGACATATGCACAATGCTAGCATGAGGTTAATGAGAAATAATTACACAGAATCACGGGAAAGAAGACAAATGGTAAGGAAAACAAAATACCCAAAGACAAAGAGTACAAAGCTTACCACAATAGTGTCTGCTCCTATAACAACATCTGGAGGTCTAAAGTCTTTCTGTAAAAATTAAAATATTTTTTGAGATTAATGTTTTTTAAAAGTCTCTATTAATTACCCCATCCCCTTAAAAAAGACTGTTAATGAATTTAGAAAGCATGAAATCATCACCAATACACAGGTAACGTTACAATTTGGAAATTAGTTGGAAAGAAATAGTTAATAACTTAAAAAAATAATAAAGTGGGATAATATTAATAAGAAGATAACAATAATCATATCAAAAACCAGACTCAAACATGTACCACAGCCTTTTAAAGAAAACAAACAATAGAAATACAATCTACATTAAAAAAAGCAGGTGGTATAGTGAGTAGAGTTTGGGGTCTATAGTCAGGAAACCCAAATACTATCTCAAGTATTCACTAGCTATGTGACCCTGGATAAGTCACTTAATAATAATAATAATTAATATCTGATGTTTCTATAGCACTTACTATGTGCGAGGCACTTTTTGTGTCATTTGATTTTTCACAATATCTCTGGGAAGGTGATGCCACTATTTTTCTCATTTTATAGATGAGAAAAACATGACAGAGTTTAAAATAATTTCCCCAGGGTCACGTTGCTAATAAGTTCCTGAGACTGGATTTGAACTAATAATAGTAATAACTAACATTTTTACAGCACTCACTATGTGCCAGAACTAATAATTATTACCTCATTTGAGGCAGATGCTATCATCTTTACTTTACAGATAAGGAAATACACATTAAGAGCAAATGCAGATTAAATGACTTGGTCACAGTGCTCACTATGAGGCTGGATTCATGTCTTCCTGACTCCAGGTCCATCATTCTATCCCTTGTACTACCTACCTGCCAACACTAAACCTCTCTGCCTCAGTTTCCTCATCTGCAAAACAAAAGAAGAATATTATCACCTACTTCAGAGTTGTTATAGAGATAAAGTGGGATGTTTATAAAATACTTTGTAAATCTTAAAAGAGGCACATGATTTATAGCTGATCAAAAATGGATACAAGGGGAAAGAGTGACAAAACTCAAATTTTCTGTACCACAGGAAAATTAAGAAGTCTCTTCCCTTCCTATTGGGCCTCATTCTTTTAAAGCCCCCCCTTCCTTTAAAAGCTCTTCCAGCAGGGATGTGGTACCTTTGGCTAAAGTAAAACAGAATGAAGTTCCTGCTTTCTGACCCCAGTATCATATGAAGTGATTCTGCTCTATCTCTAGCTTCTGAAGGCAACTCTGAAGAGTGGTAAACCAATTTATTCTTTATTATTAAAATTTTAGGCTCCCCACTACTTTATTCAAATTAGGGACCCAGCTATTGAGCAAACTAGAAAAGGAAAAAAGTAAATAAGAGGACGGTTTTGGGGGAGTGGAGAGAGGAAATGATTCAGAACAATTAAATAAATGCTATTCAGTAGGTGGCCTGAAAGAAAAAGCCCAAGTTCTCAAAGGAAAAAAGAATATAGGCTCCTTTCTAGCTAGCATTTATATAATGCTTTAAAGCTTAGAAAGTAGTTTCCAAACATTTCACTTTATCCCCACAAAACTTTGTGATATAGGTGCTATCACATGACATCTCTTAAGATGGGTAGGAAGGCACAAAGGAATGAAGAAATATGTCTGCACTGGCATAAGGATCAGCCAACAAAAGCAATGAGGATTTTTACATTTTTAAGTCTTATACCTTACTTGTTCTGAATATCACCCCATATTCATAAAAACTGAAATTATTTCCAAAAGATGGCAATCTTTATTCAACTGACATAATACTGTGCAATCCAATAAGAGATCAAATAATAATTTAACAACATGAAATCATACAGAACTCCCTGTATTAAATCCTGTAATCAAGTGATGCAGTGGATAGAATACCTGGTCTGAAATCAGGAGGACTTGAATTCAAATCCACCCCTCTGATAGACACTTTCTAGCTGTGTGACTCTGAGCAAGTTACTTAACTCTATGTGCCTCAGTTTTCTCATCTATAAAATGAACTGGAGAAGGAAATGGCAACTTATTCCAGGATTTTTGTTAAGAAAACTCCAAATGGGGGTCACAAAGAATCAGACACAACTGAAAATGACTGCAATAATGATAATGATAAAATAATGCAAAATAAAAAACACCCCTCTCCCCCAAAACTTACCACATTCATCCTGTTAGCCACTTCAAGGGCCTTTTGTTTTGCTGTTTCCATGGCATACTCATAAGGCATTGGAAATAAAGTCTTGTCTAGAGTCTCTTTAAATCTGGATGGCACTACCTCAAATCGCAGGCCCTAGGACAGAAATACAGCAAGACTTACTTATATATTCTTACCCAAAGAAAATAAGTGAACTAAAAAGCAGCAGGCACATGATAATTCCCTGATGGAACATAAAACTCCTCGTGAGTAAGGACTATTTTATTTATTATATTGGCATCCTCAATGTCCAACAATGTACTTGCTTACAGGTAACATGGTAGAGCAGTGTATGATGAGCCAGATCGAAAAGACTTGTTGGATTAACCTCTATCTGCCTCAATTTACTCATCTGTAAAATAGTGATAATAATAACACCCCACTCCCAATGGTGAGGATAAAATAAGACATTTGAGTCAATTCTCTACATAGTTTAGAAATCAAAACTTTATCAGAAACACTGGCTATACATTTTTTTCCCTAGCATTTTGCTTCTCTTCTAACTTTGGCTATCTTGGTTTTGTTTAAGCAAATCCTTTTTAATTTAATGTAATCAAAATGATCCATTTTGCATTTCATAATGTTCTCTAGCTTGGATTTTTTTAATTAAAGCTTTTTATTTCCAAAAAATATGCATCGTTTTCAAAATTTACCTTTAAAAAACCTTGTGTTCCAAATTTTTTCTCCCTCCTTTCCTCCCACTCCCTCCCCTAGATGACAAGTAATCCAATATATATTAAACATGTGCAATTGTTCTAGACATGTTTCCATAATTATCATTTCTGCACAAGAAAAATAAGATCAAAAAGGGAAAAAAAATGAGAAAACAAAATGCAAACAAATAACAACAACAACAACGACAACAAAGTGAAAACACACGTTGTGGTCCACACTCAGCCCCTACAGTTCTCTCTTTGGGCACAGATAGCTCTCTCTATTACAAGACCCTTGGAATTAGCCTGAATCACCTTGCTGTTGAAAAAAGCCATGTCTGCCAGAATTGATCATTGTTTAATCTTGCTGTTGTCTAGCTCTTTGGCCATATATTCCTCTCTTCACAGACCTGAGAAGTAGACTATCTCCTGTTCTCCTAATTTGCTTATAGAACCATCCTTTATGTATAAATTATAAACCCATTTCCACTTTGATACGAGGTTTCAGATGTTGGTCAATATCTTGTTTCTGCCACACTATTTTCCAGTTTCCCCAGCACATTCTATCAAATAGTGAGTTCTTATCCCAGAAGCTGGAGCCCTGGGTTTATCAAACACTAGATTATTATAGTCATAGACTATTGTGTCTTGTGTACCTAACCTATTCCATTGATCTACTACTCTGTTTCTTGATCAGTATCAAAGTTTTGATGACTGCTGCTTTATAATTGACTTTTAGGTCTAGTACAGCTAGGCGACTTTTCTTTGCATTTTTTCCCCCATTAATTCCCTTGAAATTCTTGACCTTTTTTTCTTCAAGATAAATTTTGTTTTATTTTTCTAGCTCTATAAAGAATCTCTTTGCAGTTTGATTGGTATGACATTGAAATGACTAAATTTTGTCATTTATATTATATTAGCTTGAGAACTTGATATTCTTCTAATTGTTTAGATCTAACTTTTATTTATGTGAAAAATGTTTTGTAAAAATAAGACATTTGTAAAGTGCTTTCTTATAATATCCAGTATTTATGTGGTACTTAAAGAATTCTATATAAATACCCCAGTATAAATACTGGGGACTGACTGTTAAGATTATTATAAGATTGACTTTCTAGAGGCAGAAGGGATCTTATTTGAACTTCAGACTGGATTTCAATTAACCTTAACCCACTGCTAAGCTTGGCAAGGACTTTTAAGAGACCTGGATCACATCCTTCTCAATATCAAAAGGACCACTGACTGTATAGATGGATATTTTGTTTCCTATGGAAGGGCCACAAAAACAGAGCAAATTATGGTTGGCAAACCATTTTTCTCACAATCTAGTGAAGGAGGTAATGTAAGTATGAATTCTTCTTCCTTTTTTTAAAAGAAGAATGGGCCAGTTCTGAAAAGCTGCTTGTGTATATATCTGGGGAACATCAGAAAGATATAAATGCAAGTCTTTCTAGTATATCATCTTGTCTTCCCCAATCTCATTTTTCTCTCTCAAAGGTTCCATAAAAGAGCATTTAGTTAAGAAAGGAAAAGTTTCTCTTTTAGCATCAAATACAATCAGGAGGCCCTAACTTCAAATCCAGCCCCACACAATTACCAGCTGTGTAACCCTGGACAAATCACTTAACCCTATTTGCCTCAGTTCCTTATGTGTAAAGTGAAGACACACTGGAGAAGGAAATGGTAAACCACTCCAGTATCTTCAACAGAAAACCAGACAAAACCTAAATGGGGTTGTGAAAAGTCAGTCGTAGCTGAAAAATGACTAAACAACAATATTATTCAGACTTTAAGGGTGCCTGCCCATCCAATACAATTTAATATACATTTAAAGTTAACATTAAATAGGTGTTCCCTCTTGAAGATCTTAAAAAGTTTCTTCTTCTCTGTCCATTGCACCATTTACCTGCCTATCTAAGGTCTTTCATCTACCTGACTACCTGACCACAGTGGTTAGTTAACATCCCACTAATTAGTTTATAACACGGATTCTTAAATCTGAGGTTAAAATTGAATTTTTTTTTTTTATTTTGTAATTGTACTTCATTCTAGTTTTCTTTATAATCCCAAGTATCATTCATTTAAAAACATCATTGTGGGAGAGAGTCTATAATATACAATAATATAGAGAGTTCATAATATATATACATACAAAGTAAAAAATTCCTAATTCAAAAGGTCCTTGAGGACAGGGACTATGTTCTATTTTTTAAAGGTGACCCCAAACCTTCCACATAGCAGTTGCTCAATACATGCTTGTGAATTATGATAGATAATGAGTATGAGCTCTATCCACATTATAAAGGCCATATTTTTCCACTGACTTCTTTCCTATATTTCCCTTTTTAATCTGTTAAAATTAAACACTTGGAATCTTTCAGTCTGGGATTAAAAGCGAATTTAAAATTCAACACAATTCAATAAGTTTATTATAAACACCTGTGTGCAAAACTCTATGCTGTTTGGCAATGTGGGCTACAGAAGTAAAGCATAAAGGTAACTGTAATATGCAGAATTACCTCAGTGTGCATTTAGAGGAAGACAAAATAACGTGTTGCCTTCCTGTGTACCAAGGGCCCTTACTGGCAGAAGAAGAAACAAAGTCAAACTGGCAAAGGGAAAAGGAGATCATTCTAGGAACACCACACAGGGTCAGGCTGTAGCAGGGAGGGGAGGACAAAGCAAAGGAAATACGAGACAAAGAATACTCTGGCTGCAGCAATGTTTGCAGGGGAATAATACGAGATAAGAATAGAAAAATAAACTGGCATCCCAGTAGAGGACCTTGAAACCCATGCAAAAACCTCTGAATTTTACTCATCGAAGAAGTCTGAGCAGAGGAGTGATAGGACCACACTTATAAAGGGTCAATTGTGCTGCAGAATGCCCGGGGGAATCACCAATCCCCGGGGAGGAGACAAGGATTTTTTAGTTAACAGTCGGGTTTGGGAGGTCGGGAGGAGGAAAGAAAGATGAGTTGGGAAGAAGTAAGGGAAAGAGCCATCGGGGGTTTTCTCCTAACGAAACTAATATAATCCGATGGCTCCTTCTTGCAATTGTCAAGTAGCCAGCTGATAGAAGGTGGGGGGAGCTGGAATCGGGGAGACCAAAGTTCAAATCCCGTATGTGACTCTAGGCAAATCACTTAAACCCTGCGGGCCTTAGTTTCCCTCACCTGTAAAATGGGGATAAGAATACCGACCTCCCGTGCATGCTAATTATTATTATTAATCCTGAAGATGTTTATAAAATATATATATTTTTTCTTTGTAATGTCTACGAAAAACAGGATATTTCCCATCCCGAGCAGGAGACTATTAGAGCTGGAAATGGAGCGAAAGGCTTCCGAGGGGTTGGGGGAATGGGCACCGAGGCAGGTGGCGCTGCCGCTTACCCAGCGCCCCCGCAGCAGAGGTGGAGGTAGGGTGCTCCCGCTCGGGGAGCAGGGAGGATCACAAGGGATCCGTTTCCTAAGGGGACGGAGGCCGGGCGGCTGAATTAGCAAGGAGGAAGGAGGCCGAGTTGGCAAGGCGCCGCCACAGGCCCGGAGTCACAGCGTGGGACCTGCCTTCTAAGCTCCCCCTTGCGGGCGCGAGAGCAGACTCACCGCGCAGTTCAGGATCTCCTGTCTCCGGGGAGAGGCACTGGCCAGCACCACGCGCTTGCCGACGAGCTTCCCGATCACCGGGCACAGCACCATCGCTGGCGCCGGTTCCCGCCCCGCGGCTCGCGCGGCCGCCGCCGGTTCCCGCCCCGCGGCTCGCGCGGCCGCCGCCGGTTCCCGCCCCGCGGCTCGCGCGGCCGCCGCCGGTTCCCGCCCCCGCGGCTCGCGCGGCCGCCGCCGGTTCCCGCCCCGCGGCTCGCGCGGCCGCCGCCGGTTCCCGCCCCGCGGCTCGCGCGGCCGCCGCCGGTTCCCGCCCCGCGGCTCGCGCGGCCGCCGCCGGTTCGCCCCGCGGCTCGCGCGGCCGCCGCCGGTTCCCGCCCCGCGGCTCGCGCGGCTTCCGCCGGGGTTGTCGCCGGGATCAGAACTTGCTCCCGCTCTGTCACTTCTGCCCCGGGGGAGGAGGAGCGAGAGCGGGAGGCGCCGAAAGCCCGGCCTATAAACGTCCCGGAACAAGCCCCGCCTCCCTCTTTTCTCGGGAGGATTCGGAAGTCTACCAGTTTGTCAGCAGGGCTCTCCAAGTAGCGAGGTCCGGGGGGCGGGGGGGGGGGACCGCTAGGTGGCGCCATTGCACATGGAGCGCTGGCCCGGGAGTCAGTCAGGAAGACGTCTTCCGGAGCTTAAATGTGACCTCAGACATCACTAAACCCCGTGACCCAGAAGTCACTTAAGCCTGTTGTCTCCGTTGCCGCATCTGTAAAATGATGTCGAGAAAGACGCGGCAAATTTTTGCCAAGGAAATCCCATATAGGGTCATGAAAAGTCAGACATGATTGAAAAACGAGAAGTTGTAGAACTCATCTGCTAGATCTGAGTTCAAATTCTACCTCAGACATTTTTACTAGAGCTATGGAACCTGAGGGGGGGCGGGGCAAGTCACACAGTTTTGTCAGGACTTTTTTTTAAAATCTTTTTTTTTTTTTTTGCATTTTCTCCCCAAATTTATTTTATTTGAAGAAACAGAATGAGCAAAAAGAAAAACAGAAAAGCAATACAAGTTTTGTCAGGTCTAAAACAGGAGTAATCAAGGGGACCCACTTCTCTGCCGAGGTTGGAAGTATATTTATTTATAAACTTAAAAGTGCTATGTAAATTTTAATTTTTGTTTTTGGAAAGCCCTCGGGCTTTGGCTGCGCCTTTATTTTCTATTGTAAACAAAAAGTTTATTCAGCAGTAGGTAGAAGAGTCCTGGGGGAAATAGAAAATTTAAATAAGATATTGTAGTTTATTACAATAATAGGTTTAGAATTGGAAAGGAGGCTGCATAAAATCCAACTCCCTTCTCCCACTTTATAGATCAGAGCTTCTTAAACTTCTCCACTATTGGACAGAAATTTTTACAGGACCCTCCAGTATATGGATAAATAAAATAGGTATACAAATCAAACATTTACTAATAATAAATCACACTCAGTTACAGGAGAGTCGTGACCTACAGTTTATCTTTAAAAATAATTTATTTAATATTTTTCCCTGTTACATTTTAAACATTTTTTACATTTGTTTTTAAAACTTTTAAAACACTCTACCCCAGACCCCATTAAGAAACCACATGTGTTATCATAAATTAAAAAATTCTATAAAGACTGTACTGTCTTTTATAAATTTGAGAACTTGAAGGAACATATGGAGATAATCTTGTTAAAAGGCTCATTTAAAAAAAAAAATTATGACTTTTAATTAACAGAACCCATGCCTGGGTAATTTTTTACAACATTATCCCTTGCACTCACTTCTGTTCTGACTTTTTCCTTCCCTCTCTCCACCCCCTCCCCTAGATGGCAGGCAGTTTCATACATGTTAAATATGTTATAGTATATCCTAGATACAATGTATGTGTGCAGAACCAAATAGTTCCCTTGTTGCTCAGGGAGAATTGGATTCAGAAGGTAGAAATAACCCGGGAAGAAAAACAAAAATGCAAACAGTTTACGTTCATTTCCCAGTGTTCTTTCTTTGGGTGTAGCTGCTTCTGTCCATCACTGATCAATTGGAATTGAGTTAGTTCTTCTCTTTGTCAAAGAAACCCACTTCCATCAGAATCCATCCTCATACAGTATTGTTGTTGAGGTATATAATGATCTCCTGGTTAAAAGCCTCATTTTGTAGATGAGGAAACTAAAGCCCTGAAGATAATGATTTTGTACATAGACACACAGGAAAGTAAATGTCAATAATGTGAGTGAAATGCTATCATTGACTAGGGTTATCGGACTTTGAGACTTGATCGCATTTGAGCAATATTTTAAGAGATGGATAGCAATTTAGCAAGTAGAAGGAAGAAATTCTAGGGAAATGGGATGTAATGTAAGGAGAGGTGCAGAATAGGGGAATGGTTTGGGGTATCCACTTTAGAAGCCATGGAAGAAAATCAAATAAGTTAAAGCAGAAGAGATAGATTGGCATGAGAGTTTGAAGGACCTTAGATCTTGAAGGACCTGTGATAAAGGGATTTGGACTTTATTACTCTGGAAGGAGACATTGAAAATCTTTCATTCAATAAACATTTGTTAAGTGTATATTAGGTGCCCAGCACTGTAGTAAGCCTGCAGATACAAATATGAAAAAACAAAGAAGCTTACAATCTAATAGAAACTCCATGATGTTACATAGAGCCAAAACCAAGCCGAGCTGATGACAAAAAATGGAGACTTATCTGAAAGTTCTGAGATCTCTATAAAGGAAAGCCTTGAGAGAAGTTCATTACTCTACTCTCCAACCCTCTATTCCTAAGGGAGAAGCAACTTGAAGAAGTTGAAAAGGTGTGGAAGAGTTGAAAAGATGTTGAAACAAGGTGATTCAGGTCAGTTCCAATGGTCTTGTAATGAAGAAAGCCATTTACACCCAGAGAGAAGACAGTGGGAACTGAGTGTGGATCACAACACTTTTGTTGTTGTTGTTTGCATTTTGTTTTCTTTCTCATTGTTTTGTGGATCACAACACTTTTGTTGTTGTTGTTGTTTGCATTTTGTTTTCTTTCTCATTTTTTTCCCTTTTTGATCTGATTTTTTTTTTTTTGTGCAGCATGATAAAACTGAGAATATGTATAGAAGAATTGTGCATGCTTAACATATATTGGATTACTTGCCATGTAGGGGAAGGAATGAGGGGAAGGGAGGAAGGAAAAAAAATTGTAACACTGGGTTTTGCAAGGGTGAATGTTGAAAACTATGCATGTGCTTTTTTGGGGAAAAAAAGCTATATATTTTTTTAAAGTATTGAGTATCAATCTACCTGACGATGAGATTTTCTATTCTCTTTCTTTGATTTTGTCTTCTGGATGTTTCTTTTAAACCTATAAGTTGATCAACAAATTCTCTGGGCATCCATATTGGTGATAATTCCCCATTTTCTTCTTTGTTGGAATGTCTGTTTATTTCTCTAGAATTTCAAATTTACATTACCAGTCCTCAAGAGATGATTTTTCCTATGGAATTTAGGTTGTAATCTATCTTACATTTCCTTTAGAATCAGTCTTGCAAATCTATAGAGCAAGTCAGATTGTACCTAGTTTTCTTCTCTTTGTAAGAAGCAATTCTGAGGTAAAGCCTCAAAGAACATGTTGTTCTCTTACTTCTCTCCCTGTATCTTGTGTATTTAATATACCCATGTTGTATTTTTTGTTTCTTTGAAAAAAATTTAAACCAATTCTAATTAATTTTGATTATTATTGCTTTGTAGAATAGTTTGAGATCTGAGTCTATGAACCTTTCTACACTCCCTGCCTAACTTTTTTATCTTTTATTTTCTCATGCTAGTATGATTAATATGGTTGTGAATTTGTAAATAAATTCTATTATACTGTATATGTGTATATGTATATATATACATATATATGCATATGCATACATATACATGTAATTCATATATATTACACACACACACACACACACACACACACACACACACATTTCCCATCACCAATTGTTTCTTGTACATCTGAATGTCCCACAGGCACCTCAAACTCAACATTTCCAAAAGAGAAGGTTTTCCCTCCAAACCCTATTCTCTTCTGAACTTCCTATTTTTTAAATTTTTAATTGAATTATTTTTAATTGACAAAAATTAATTTCTTTGCCTTTCATGTCCCTCCCACATTAGAAAACAAAACAAAAAATCCAATTTTTTTTTTAACAAAAATGCATAGTAGAGACAAACTTAATTTCTGCATTGTCCATGTTCAAAAATATATGTCACAATCTTGACCTGAAAGTCCTTGACCTGAATCTATCACTTCTGTGTCAGGAGATAGGTAATATACTTTATTAGGAGTGTTTTAGAATCATGGTTGATCATCACAATGGAGGAGAGAGCAAAGATGTCCAGGATATTGAGTAATATTCCTGGGGAAAACATTGGTGTGGTGGGTGGGAAAACAAAGGTTTGAGCTTTTGAGCATGTCGATTTATTAAGCAATACATACCAATTGCATAACAAATCAGGATCAGACCTTTTCAGCTTTGACATTGGAACCCAAGTATAGGGGGAGATTGTTTTTTATGAATTAAAAACAATGAATTAATTAAGACCAGCTAATTAAAAGAAAACAATGAAGAAACAAAATTAGGGAAACTGATTTCTAATTAGAGGAAAGATTAGGGATTTTGCAAATTGGAAGAGAGTGAACAGGAGCAATTCCTTGAAATTAGACAAACAGATGTCCTACTTCCCTAGCCTCAAGTATCTATTCAATCAGAAGAACATGTAACAACAACAACTGACAAATCAGAAAGGGACCAGTTTTCAGGTAAGTCACATGGGTTCCTTGAGATGTATAATTGTGAGAAAACTCCTTGAATTCATCTTAAGATTTGATTAGATTTCTTATCAGCATAACTTAGATCCTTAAGTAACTGTCTTTAAGCAACAGGTAGAAGTGGTCCAGCCATTAGGACTAAGTTCAGGACTACAGCCATTAAGGACTAAGTTCAAACAAGGCAAACAAAGTTCTCTCACAATTTCCACAAATTAATAACTTTTTTACAAGACAAAGATTGGACTATACTCATAATTGAATAGAAAAGGAATTGAGCTAGCTTCAGAATTGAGCCATAAGTTGAAGTCAATGTGGTTAGCTCAATTGCTGTTTTAATGCCCTTATTGGGGAGAACATAGACAAAGGTTACCTAAGATATCTAAGCACAGATGAATTCTGCTCTGCATCATAGATTCATTTGAGTACGAATGACATGTTTTATTTTTTGTCCATTGGCAAGTTCAAATATATAAATAATATAAACATTTAATAATAATAGTTAACACAAATATATATTTATATATTATATATTTATAGGAATATAAATAATATAAAATAAAATAGGAAAAAATAACCATATGGATGGAAAATAGCCAAGTCATCCTATGACATTGGATATGATTGTACAAGGTTTTTAAAAAAAATTTATTTTTCATATCATCATATCTTTCTTCCTCCCTCTCACAGAGAGCTAATTCACATAACAAATAGAATTTTTTTTAACTGATAAAAAAAAGAGGAAAGAAAATAAATACAACTGATATATTGAAAGAGTCCAAATATATGTGCAATGTACAACAGTTGCTTTGCACCTTCTATCTCCACAAACACATTGCTTGGGGACGTCCTCTCATAGTTCTTTTGAATCATGCTTGATGATTTTGCAATATTGACTTTTAATAATTTTCTGTATGGTTGTTCTTTCCATTTACATTGTATACGCATTGTGTATATTGTCTTCTTGACTCAAGTTCATCTAGATCTATTCTTCTCTGTATGACTCAGTCATCATATCTTTTATATGTTAAAGTATATGTTAAATACAATATATGTATACATATCCATATAGTTATTTTGCTGTACAAGAAGAATAGAATTTTAAAATAATGTACAATTAACCTGTGAAGGAAATCAAAAAATGCAAATGGACAAAAAAGAGGGGGTTGAAAATGTTATGTAGTAGTTCATACTCATTTCCCAGAGTTCTTTCACTAGATATAGCTGGTTTTATTCATTATTGAACAAATGGAACTGATTTGATTCATCTCATTGTTGAAGAGAGCCATGTCCATCACAATTGATCATCATATAGTATTGTTGAAGTATGTAATGATCTCCTGGTCCTGCTCATTTCACTCAGCATCAGTTCATGTAATAGTCTCTCCAGGCCTTTCTGAAATCATCAGTCATTATATCTTAAAGCACGGTAATATTCCATTACATTCATGTACCATAATTAGTTTAACCATTCTCCAATTGATGAGCACTTACATTGTTTTCTATTCTTTGTTATCAGAAAAAGTGCTGCTATGAATATTTTGATGTACATGGAGACTTTCTTATCAATAGCTTACAAGGTTGTATAAGGCTAGTAATGGAATTTCTGGTTCAAAGGATGTGACCATTTTAATCACTTTGCATTTAAATACTAAATTGCTTTCCAAAATAGTTACATCAATTCACAACTTTACCAACAATGCATTAATGTGCCTATCTTTCCACAATCCCTCCTTTTTGGTAATTTTTGTCATCTTGTAGAGGATGAAGTGAAATCTCAGGGTTGTTTTGATTTGCAAGTCTTTTATTAAAGTTTTTTATTTTTCAAAACATATGGGTGGACAATTCTTCAACATTAGCCCTTGCAAAACCTTGGGTTCCAATTCTCCCCACTTCTCCCACACCCTCCCCTAGATGGCAAGTAGTGCAATACATGTTAAACATAGTAGAAATATATGTTAAATCTAATATATGACTACATATCTATGCAATTATTGTGCTGTACAAGAAAAATCCAATCAAACCAGTTAAAACTAAAAGGAGAAGCAAAATAAAATGCAAGTAAACAACAACAAAAAGAGTGAAAATACTATGTTGTGGACCATACTCACTTTTCCACAATCCTCTCTCTGGGTGTAGATGGCTCTCTTCATGATTGAACAATTGGAACTGGTTTGAATCATTTCATTGTTGGAGACCCACATCCATCAGAATTGATCATCGCATAATCTTGTTGACATGTATAATGATCTCCTGATTCTTCTCATTCCACTTAGTATTAATTCATGTAAATCTCTCCAGGCCTCTCTTGATTTCAGATCCTGCTGGTCATTTCTTACAGAACAATAATATTCCATAACATTCTTGTACTATAGTTTATTCACCATCTTTGGCCAATTTGATGGGGAGAATAGGTGGAAGCACAAAGTTGTTGTGATTTTCTTTTCTCTGATTATTAAAGATTTTAAACATTATGATTGTTTATGTCCTTTTACTCTCATATCAAGAATTGTTTAATATGATTTGTTCATTTATCAAGTGGAAAATGGCTCTTACTCTGATAGAGTTGTATGAGTTTCTTATAAGTTTTGGATGTAATGCAAGACATTAAAATAAGTAAACAGATCTTAAATTTAAAAAAAAAATTGAAAATACTTTGTTCAAGGATGATTTCAGAAAGGCCTAGAGAGACTTACACGAACTGATGCTGAGTGAAATGAGCAGAACCAGGAGATCATTATATACTTCAACAACAATATTATATGATGACCAGTTCTGATGGACCTGGCCGTCCTCAGCAATGAGATCAACCAAATCATTTCCAATGGAGCAGTAATGAACTGAACCAGCTATGCCCAGAGAAAGAACTCTGGGAGATGACTAAAAACCATTACATTGAATTCCCAATCCCTATATCTATGCCTACCTGCATTTTTGATTTCCTTCACAAGCTAATTGTACAGTATTTCAAAGTCTGATTCTTTTTGTACAGCAAAATAACGTTTTGGTCATGTATACTTATTGTGTATCTAATTTATATTTTAATGTATTTAACATCTACTGGTCATCCTGCCATCTAGGGGAGGGGGTGGGGGGGGTAACAGGTGAAAAATTGGAACAAGAGGTTTGGCAATTGTTAATGCTGTAAAGTTACCCATGCATATAACCTGTAAATAAAAGGCTATTAAATAAAAAAAAAATTAAAAAAAATACTTTGTTCAAAAGACAAAAAAATTAAAGAAAAATATTTTTAGGAATATGAGGAGCCATATCAGAATCCTATTTAAAATTACTCAATACATTTTTAGGAAGTAGGTGAGTCATCACATATATTGATTGTGGTAAAGTTCAAAGCACTTTACTCATGATAAAGTAGTTTCCCTGGTTGAATATACTGAACAAAGATCAGGTTATACAAGGTCAATTGTGAAACTATTGCTTTTTCTCCAAATGTTCTTTTTCATTTGGAAAATAAAAGATGGCTCAAAATAAAAAAAAATGACATATATATTTGTAATATGATTCTATCCAAGAACAATAAGAGAAATTCCTCAGTTCAAGAGCTAGACAGAACATAATACTCCATGGGTCTTATAGATAGAATTCAGGAGGTTTATGAATATGGCTAGGAAAACTTTTATATCTTTAATTTTATTAACCTCTGGTTCAAATTTAGCAATTACTTCAGTTGTGAATGTGAACTAGAAGTGTCAAAAATATCACCAGCTGTTATCACTCTTGAATATGGCTGAACCAGATTAAAATGCAATTGAGAAATATTAAATAAAATAAATAGAAAAGAAATGGAACATAAATATGTCAATTTATGATTTTTTTAAGTCAATGTGATCTTCAGGGATCCTTATGAACAGTTTAGGCTTCCCCCTTGATTCTATCTGGTTTTGATAGACAAAAAGATATTCAGATACTCTGAGAAAGCTTCACCAAACTGCCAAAAATGTCCATGACACAAAAAACATTTTAAGAATTCCTGAGCAAGATGATGACATAAAAAATTTTTGTAGAATCATAGAATTTGTGTGAGAAAACTCCTTGTATCAATCTTCAGATCTGACTAGGTTTCTGGCCAGCATTAACCAAGTTCTTTACTTAAGGATCTCTAAGCAACAAGTAGAGGTGGTCCAAGTTCTCAGCCACTCAGAGCTTGGTTCAAGCGAGGAAATAAAGTTTTCCCACAAGACAGAAATTGGACTAGGTCCATTATTGAATAGATAAGTGAACTAGTCCAGAACTGAGTCACAAGATAAAGTCAGTGTGGTTCTCAACAGACCATCATCAATCAATGCTGAAGCCATTGACTGTTTACCTTGGGTTGAAATCAATCCTTTAGACAAATTTCCAAATGAAGAAGAGATTTTGAATGCCACTAGGCTTCTCTCCTATGGCAAAGCACCTGGTGCTGATTCTATTCCAACTAATTTAGAACATGGGGGGGTCTCCATTGCTCATAGAAAAACTGACTGAAATTTCTTGGATTATATGGCAAGAAGAGATTATGCCCCAGGATAGGGGCATGAGAAAGATAATCTTATATACCGTTAGAGTCTATTGTCCATCTCTATAAAGATAAAGGAAATAGATTGTTTTGTAATAATCATGGAAGGGGTCTTTCCATGGGTATGATCCAGGGGGTCTTTCAGTCATTGTTGGCAAAATTCTTGCTGGAGTCTCCAATAGTAGGCTTATCCTTCACCTGGAAGATAGTCATCTACCTGAGAATTGGTGTGGCTTCAGAAAGAGCTGAGGAATGGTCAATATAGTGTTTACTGCCTGACAACTCTAGGAAAAAAGCCAGGAGCAGAACAGAGGTTTGTATGTGATGTTTGTCTTATCTGACTGAGCCCTTTGATACTGTCAGGCATGAAGACTTATGAAAAATTATGTCAAAATTTAGTTGGCTAGAAAAATTTTCAGTATTGCATGTCAATTTAAATGAAGGTACACTTTCCTGCACTCTAAATTATGGGTGATATTCTTGCATTGTCCTAGTCACCAGTGGAGTGAAACAAGGCTGTGTGCTTGCTCCCATGCTTTTTAGTATGATGCTTTCTTTTCTTTTCTTTTTTTTTTATTATTATAGCTTTTTATTTACAAAACATATGCATGGGTAGTTTTCCAACACTGACCCTTGCAAAACCTGTTCCAAATTTCCCTTCCTTCCTCCCACCCTCTCCCCTAGATGGCAGTAGTCCAATATATGTTAAATATGTTAAAATATGTATTAAATCCAATTCATGTATACATATTTATATAGTTATCTTGCTGCACAAGAAAAATCGGATCTAGAAAGAAAAAAAAAAAACCTGAGAAGGAAAACAAAAATGCAAGCAAATAATAACAAAAGAGTGAAAATGCTTTGTTGTGGTCCACACTCATTTCCCATAGTCCTGTCTCTGGGTATAGATGACTCTCTTCATTACTGAACAATTGAAACTGGTTTGAATCATGTTCATTGCTGAAGATGGCCAGGTCCATCAGAATTGATCATCATATAGTATTATTGTTGAAGTATATAATGATCTGCTGGTCCTGCTAATTTCACTCAGCACCAGTTCATGTAAGTCTCTCCAGGCCTTTCTGAAATCATCCTGTTGGTCATTTCTTTTTAATTTTTTTTTGTATTTTTTTAAACATTTCATAGCTTTTTATTTATAAATTATATTTATAGAAAATTTTACAACATTGACAATTGCCAAACCTTTTGTTCCAATTTTTCCCCTCCTACCCCCTCACCCCCTCCCCTAGATGGCAGGATGACCAGTAGATGTTAAATATATTATAGTATAAATTAGATACACAATAAGTATACAGGACCAAACAGTTATTTTGCTGTACAAAAAGAATCGGACTCTGAAATATTGTACAATTAGCCTGTGAAGGAAATCAAAAATGCAGGCAGGCAAAAATATAGGGATTGGGAATTCAATGTAATGGTTCTTAGTCATCTCCCAGAGTTCTTTCTCTGGGCGTAGCTGGTTCAGTTCATTACTGCTCCATTGGAACTGATTTGGTTCATCTCATTGCTGAAGATGTCCAGGTCCATCAGAATTTTTGATCATCATATAGTATTGTTGTTGAAGTATATAATGATCTCTTGGCCCCGCTCGTTTCACTCAGCATGAGCTCGTGTAAGTCTTTCCAGGCCTTTCTGAAATCATCCTGTTGGTCATTTCTTACTGAACAATAATATTCCATAATATTCATATACCACAATTTATTCTCCAACTGATGGTATCCACTCAGTTTCCAGTTTCTGGCCACTACAAAAAGGGCTGCCACAAACTTTTTTGCACATACAGGTCCCTTTCCCTTTTAAAAATCTCTTTGGGATATAAGCCCAGTAGTAACATTGCTGGATCAAAAGGTATGCACAGTTTGATAACTTGTTGAACAGAGTTCCAATTTGCTCTCCAGAATGGTTGGATCTCTCACAACTCCACCAACAATGTATCAGTGTACCAGTTTTCCCACATCCCCTCCAACATTCCGCATTATCTTTCCCTGTCATTCTAGCCATTCAGACAGGTGTGGAGTGGTATCTCAGAGTTGTCTTAATTTGCATTTCTCTGATTAATAATGACTTGGAGCATCTTTTCATATGGCTAGAAATAGTTTCAATTTCTTTGTCTCAGAATTGTCTGTTCATATCCTTTGACCATTTATCAATTGGAGAATGGTTTGATTTCTTATAAATTAGAGTTAATTCTCTATATAATGAAGTTGACACACGCATTGCCAAAGTTAGCTCAGTGTTTGGGAGGCTCTGAAGGAAAGTGTGGGAGAGAAGAGCTATTAGGCTGACTACTAAACTGAAGGTTTACAGATCTGTTGTACTGACCTTATTTTCATATACCTGTGAAACCTGGACAGTATATCAGCACCAGGCCAGGAAACCCAATTGCTTCCATTTGAATTGTGGTAGGAAGATTTTGAAGATTACCTGGCAGATTAAGGTTTTCAGATACTGAAGTCCTTTCTCAAGCTAAAGTGTCAAGCATTCAACCTCTGCTGCAGAGAGCACCATTCTGAAGTGCTGGTTACATTGTTTGAATGCCAAACGTTCACTAGTCTAAAAGACAATTGTATAGAACTCAGAGAAGGCAGGAGCTCACATGATAGTCAGAAGTGATACAAAGACACTCTCATCCTACATGGTGTGCCTGTATGAAAGAAGGTGCTGTCTTCTATCAGCAAAGCAGAATAGCAGTAGCTCAAAAAAAAAAAAAGTGTGATGTGCAAATTTAGAGAATCCATCCCAAATGTTTACAAGAACTATTTATACCTGATCTGTGGTAGAGCATTCTGAGGTACTATTGGTTTGACCAGCCCCAGTTGGTCACACTGTAACTTGATTCTAGCATAGCGATGTCATTTTGGTCTTTGAGAACCAAGGACAATAAATAAACCACACTATGCTATACTAACTACTCTATACATTAACATACTCTACTGAACTAATTAAACTACATTATACTATATTCCAGGAGAAATGGGGACCACTACATTGTATATAAGGATCCCTGCAGGCCACAAATTGCCTTAGTAAATCTCATATTAAGATGGTCTGTGTTCTATGTTAGATTACTTGCCATCTAGAGGAGGGGATAGGGGGAAGGAAGGAGAAATTTGTAACACAAGGTTTTGCACTGCTCAATGTTGAAAAATTATCCATGCATATGTTTTAAAAATAAAATGCTTTAATACAAAAATTTTAAAAAGATTAGATAATTAGATCTAGTTCTACAATGGATTACTAGGGGAAGGGTAGGCAGAAGGGAGGGAAAAATGAAACATAAGGTACTGCAAGAGTGAATATTGAAAACTTTTTGCATGTATTTTTTTTTTTTGTTTTTCATTAAACTATTTTTTTTATTTAATAGCCTTTTATTTACAGGATATATGCATGGGTAACTTTACAGCATTAACAATTGCCAAACCTCTTGTTCCAATTTTTCACCTCTTACCCCCCCACCCCCTCCCCCAGGATGGCAGGATGACCAGTATGTTAAGTACATTAAAATATAAATTAGATACACAATAAGTATACATGACCAAAACGTTATTTTGCTGTACAAAAAGAATCAGACTCTGAAATATTGTACAATTAGCTTGTGAAGGAAATAAAAAATGCAGGTGGGCATAAATATAGGGATTGGGAATTCAATGTAATGGTTTTTAGTCATCTCCCAGAGTTCTTTCTCTGGGCATAGCTGGTTCAGTTCATTACTGCTCCATTGGAACTGATTTGGTTGATCTCATCTGAGGATGGCCAGGTCCATCAGAACTGGTCATCATATAGTATTGTTGTTGAAGTATATAATGATCTCCTGGTCCTGCTCATTTCACTCAGCATCAGTTCGTGTAAGTCTCTCTAGGCCTTTCTGAAATCAGGATGATTTGTTGGTCATTTCTTACAGAACAGTAATATTCCATAATATTCATATACCACAATTTATTCAGCCATTCTCCAACTGATGGACATCATTCAGTTTCCAGTTTCTAGCCACTACAAAAAGGGCTGCCACAAACATTCGATTTGCATGTATTTTTAAAATAAAAAAGGTGTTATTATTTTAAAAAAGATTATCTGTGTTGTATTCTATTTCTAAATATTTTGTTAAATATTTTTCATGTGCCGATATAGTGGAAAAAGGCTTTGTGGAGGAAGAAACATTAAACTGATCATTCTCCTTACAATCTACCTTTTGTATCTTTTATTATATTCACTTTTATATACTCAACATATCCTAGTCACACACACACACACACACACACACACACACACATACATACACATACACATACACGACACTTATGTTGTTGTTGTTGAGCTGTTTTCCTGTTTTCAACTCTTATATGGCCCCAAGAAGTTTTCTTGGCAAAGATACTGGAGTAGTTTGCCATTTCTTTTTCCAGTGTCCCCATTTTAGAGATGAGGAATTGAGGCAAATAGGCATTAAGTGATTTGTTCAGGGGTCACAGTAGTAAGTGTCTGAGACTGGATTTGAACTCAGATCTTCCTCTCTCTAAACCTAGTGTTCTATTGGCTGTACTGCCTAGCTGCCCTGGGTCACTTATCAATTTTGTCTTTTTCTCTCTCACCTCATTTCCTTATGCTAGGAACAAATTTCCTCAATTTCAAGTCATCATGGGCCCCTTTTTCCTTCTTCATCCTTCCCAATAAAAAAGTTTGCTTCCTAAAGTTTTTTAGAGTACATTGTCTGCACCTCTCCTTTGCTGCTTTCACATTTTTCTTGGTATCATACTTGTTATGTACATCTTGCATCCTATTTGATTTGAAGATTCTTGAGGGAAAAATATTGTGATGTTTTTATCTTTGTTTCCTCAAATTCTACTACAGTAGCTACATATTGCATTGTTTCTTGGACTGAATTTATTTAAAGTATATATTGAAGGAAATGATTATTTTTCTTTTATCTTAAGAACTAATTATTGTACTAAGTTTTCCCCCCTTTTCTATTTCTCCATTAAAAAAAATCAGCTCTTGTAGGTATTTAGGCAGCCTTTTAAGTGTAGGGCTGATAATGAGGTGAAACTTTGGGTGAAATTTTACCCAACTGGGAAACTTAGATCTGAACAAAAGTAAAGAGATTTTAGTCTAGGGGAAGTGGATTCCCTTTTTTGTCTATATTGTATTAGACAGGAGTCGTCTGATATAAATAATTCTCTTTGTCCAAGATTCAGTTATCAGAGTCATATTTCCACAGATCCTCATTACAGTAAGTCTACCTATAATTATAATATTCATTCTCTTATTACTTGTTAACCAACCAGAATTTATTTTCACTCTCAAGAATACTGACTTTTCCAAAAGCTTATAATTGCTTAGTGGGTTCCATGATGAATCTTTGGTTTGTGAGAGATGGGTGAATGATCATTCTTTTGTTAATTACTCAATAGTCATAACTAATAAAATGATTAATTACCCAGAAATTATATCTCTCAAACTTTGTTTATGTCACAATATGGATAGGACTTGGATAGGAAGAGGGACAGATTAAGGGTATTCCAGAAAAAAAGGAATGTAGCCTGGGCAAAAGTATTGAGGTGGGAAAGACCAGGAAAAGTATGAGGATACTAGCCTAATTGGGTTGAGTAGATTATGAGAAGTCTTGGAGTTATGACAAGTAAGGGAGATTGGCAGTGTCAGAATAGTACCAGGTTTGGATTTCATATAGTTAATGATCAAACTCTTGTGTTCTTGAGCAGTGCAGTGGCATAATGAGAACCATATTAATTTTTTAATGACTGAACAACATATAGCTTCTTATATTTTCATTGAGATAGATAAACACACACACATAATCTTATTTAATGATAAAGACCTTGTATAGTAGATACTATTATTTTCTCCTCTTTATAGATGAAGAACTGAGTCTGGACAAGTGTCCAGAGTCAAGAGCTTGTAAGTATTTGAGAAAGGATTAAAAAATTCAGGTCCAACATTATATCCATATGCTACTTAACTGTATTGAATACCCAGCTAGAATAAGGGCCATTTGTTTAAAAGAGGTTCTTTCTAACATGATTTGGTACTTTTAAGGACATCATCAATAGTAATAGAGAGGTAATTGTGGTTCACTTGTTTTAAATAGCGTTGAGATATGTATTTCAAAGTGGGATAGAAATTATGGAAATCTTTTTAAATATTTATAGTCTATTTTTCAATGGAATTTCTGCTCTTGACTCACTTTTTTTTGTTAGTCATTCAAAGGCAACATGCTGTACATTAAGGAGTTAATGAAATATATTTCCTCTCCCAAGTTTCTTTATTTGTCCTTGGAGTGACAGGGTAAGTATTCTGCCAGATCCTTGCTGAAGAATAATGAAAAGACTTTTGGGCCACAAGTCAGCATTGGTTGCTTTACTGTGTGACTAGACAAGACACTTCCCTAAATCTGCCTGAGTCTTAATTTCCTCACCTGTAAATGAGTAGATTGCTGCTATTCTTCTTCTTTTTTTTAACCTTGAGCATTTTGCTTGACCAATCTATGTTTCACTTTTTCCATCTGTTAAGTTCCATTTCTGCAGGTCATTAAGGACACTGCCAACATCAACTGTTTTCTTTTAAATAACTTTTTATTGACAGAACCCATGCCAGGGTAATTTTTTACAGCATTATCCCTTGCACTCACTTCTGTTCCGATTTTTCCCCTCCCTCCCTCCATCCTCTCCCCCAGATGGTAAGCAGTCCTATACATGTTAAATAGGTTACAGTAGATCTTGGATACAATATATGTGTGCAGAACTGAACAGTTCTCTTGTTGCTCAGGGAGAATAGGATTTAGGAGGTATAAATAACCCGGGAAGAACAAAAATGCAAGCAGTTTACATTCATTTCCTAGTGTTCTTTCTTTGGGTGTAGCTGCTTCTGTCCATCCTTGATCAATTGAAACAAAGTTAGATCTTCTCTTTGTTGAAGAAATCCACTTCCATCAGAATACATCCTCATACAGTATCATTGTTGAGGTGTATAATGATCTCCTGGTTCTGCTCATTTCACTCAGCATCAGTTCATGTAAGTCTCGCCAATCCTCTTTGTATTTGTCCTGCTGGTCATTTCTTACAGAACAATAATATTCCATAACATTCATATACCACAATTTACTCAACCATTCTCCAATTGATGGGCATCCATTCATTTTCCAGCTTCTGGCCACTACAAACAAGGCTGCCACAAACATTTTGGCACATACAAGTCCCTTTCCCTTCTTTAGTATCTCTTTGGGGTATAAGCCCAGTAGAAACACTGCTGGATCAAAGGGTACGCACAGTTTGATAACTTTTTGAGCATAGTTCCAAATTGCTCTCCAGAATGACTGGATGTCTTCACAATTCCACCAACAATGTATCAGTGTCCCTGTTTTCCCACATCCCCTCCAACATTCCACATTATCTTTCCCTGTCATTCTGGCCAATCTGACAGGTGTGTAGTGCAACATCAACTGCTTAGCGCTTGTAGGATGTGGGGGACAAACAGAAAAGAGGGAATCCCTGAGGGTTGACTCAGTCTCTAGGCCACTCATGCCAAGAGCCTGAAACTGGTCTTTCTCAGATAACTGAGAAGTGGGAGTCCTGAGGCACCAACAGAGAGGGGGACCTCTCTAGGAAAGGAAAGGTAGAAATCTAAGTTCCAATGACTCCCACAAGACATAACTCTACTACAGAGGGCTATGGATTTCAGTTCACTCCCAATCAGTTTGTATGCAAATGACAATATGGTTGAAGAGAAGCTCTTTCTGTGGATCAAACTTTTTATATAAATTCAGGGACTTGGGCAGAGTTAGCATGCCTGGAAAAGATCCATTCTCTAACATTGCCTTGCTTTTGTTTCTGTCATTTCCTCATATTGAAGAAAACCATAAATTTCACAAGAATCATAGACATTCAGTGAGAAGAGGACTATTCATTTGAAATGAAAATTGAAGAAAACAAAGAAACTTGATAATTTGGTGGACATAAAAGATTTTGCTTTTCTTTAGTAATCTTTTTATTTAATTTATTTATTTATTTTTGCTGAGGCAATTGGAGTTAAGTGACTTGCCCAGGGTCACAGAGCTAGGAAGTATTAAGTGTTAAGTTATATATTAAGTATTAATCCAGATTTGAACTCAGGTCCTCCTGATTTCAGGGCTGGTGCTCTATCTGCTACATCACCTAGCTGCTCTTTTTTTAGTAATCTTGCATTGAATCAAAGTGAATGTGGCCCACCATGCATATATTATATCTACTTCTCTGTGTATGTCTCTGTGTGTATATCTCTCTCTGGATGTATATTTGTCCAAGTGTAGGAGTTCATATAGAAAGGTATCTCTAAAGGACAAATCCTGGAGAAGCAAACAACAAAATTCTTCCATGTAGCTGACTTCTTTTTCTTTTTGGATCACTATATTGAAAGGACAGCTGAAGAAGTTGGGTTTGGAATTAGTAGGGGGCAGAGGAATGGGGTTTTGGGGGCAGTTGTATGGAAATAAGATTAGATGAAGAGTAGGAAGCGGAGGAAGAGGAGGAGAAGAAAGAACAGGTAGATATTTTGGTAAGATGTGGTGATGTCTGACCTGAGAGTGATCATGATTGATAATCTGCCAAGGCTGCTAGAGTTGTTATCCCACCATTTTCTCCTCTTACTCATTTAAAGGCCTTCATTTCTTTGGTCTGGAACCCAAAGAGAGGCTCAGAAAAGTGGAGTATGTTGTGATGAGCACATTAAAGAGTACTGAGAAGATACTCTTGAACTTCATTAAGAATCAGTCTAGAATAGATTTAACTTTTCCAGAGTTCCAGACAGACTCCATTAGGAGGAAGAAATTCTGTCTCTCTCTACCAGTTGAAATCAGTGTCCTCATGAAAGTCTTCAGGTTTGCTAATAAGAAGGTAGACAAAGGACACCTTGTGGATGTGTCCTTTGGAAAGTCTGGCTCAGACTAGCCATCATTCCTAGAGAAATCCAGTTCTCCAAGGAGAGAAAGAAAACAGATATCATGTGGGTGAGATCAGATTGAGTACATTTGTCTGAGGTTGCCACCTTGGTGAACCACAGGCCTTTTCTTTCTGATTATACTGCTTTTCTTCCTTGGGGCCTTTGTTCCTGGATAACAATGGAGAAAGCCTTTCTTTGGTTTTGCCAAGGGATGGTATGTGGGGAAAGTTTTCTCCCTGCTTGTAAATGATCATTTTATGTCCTCTCCTCCTCCAGTCAATTGCATCATGACCCATTATTTTGGGATTTCATGAGAGAGTGCAGCAAGTTCTTCTCCTTTCTAGCAGAGGAGTCCATTGCTCTTGGTCCAGCAGGGAATCTCCAAGATTAAGTGAACCTCCCAAAATATCACTCCACACCCTTGTCTCCAATGTTAAATGGTGAATCTGGATTCCAACGCTGCCTTATGTCATCAACATATTCTTATGTGTTGGTTCTCTACTTACCTGCGATGCTGAAGAAAGGAGAATGCTAGAGTAGTTCTGTTCCCAATGATAAGAGTTATGAGGACACTGAGAGAGGGATGGTTAAGGTTTGGGAACTGGGGTCATCATCTCATTTTTGGCTGATCAGCATGTTAGATATGGAATTCTTTTTTAGTCAACTGCACTAAAGGCTCAGGCGATGCAGATTTTTGGTACTTGAAGAAGGGAGGTCTGGAGCCAGCAAGAAAGTCAGAAAGCATCTGCAATATGTCAGGAAGCAGCATTGAGAGCCAGGCTCCTCTGGAGAATGTTTTTAGGAGAAGCATCTATGGAAGGAGTGCTGCAGAAGCCAGAAGTAATCAAGGACAATGAAGTACTTTTGTGATAGGGGCCAGTCTGATGGTACTTGGCAGGTGCTCTCTTTAGCTTGGGGCTTGGGAATCAACTGAAGTGGATGGAAGTCAAAGCTTGCCAAAAGAGGGCGCATGTCAGGCAAGAGAAGCAGAGACAATGGAGGAGCCATCCTCCTTTAGGAAACCTGGAGGAGAAAGCACTTCTGTGCAGGGATCAAAGACAATGAGCAGGATTCAGTATTAAGAAGTAGGGGAGAATTATGACCATGGCCAAGGGGTAATGACCAGGAGACAGAAGTAAAAAAAAAAAAAAGGCTTTGCAATAATGAAGAGATGCTAATGCTGAGCTCCAGAGGAAATAAACTAGAGAACTGGCCCAAGTAAAGAGACTGTGGTTGTGGAGAAGAGAAAGGGAGGTAAGAAGGTCTAAGCTCAGCTGCCAGGGTGTACAAAGTGGGAGCTTCATGTGAGGGTGGCAGACAGTAAGGGAAGATCCATAAAGCATCATTTTTTAAGCTTGAGGGCAGTAAAGAAGGAATAATTGGTGGCATAGATGGTTTTAAATTATTTTTTATTGAAGCTTTTTCAAAGCATATGCAAGTATAATTTTTTACCATTTACCTTTGCAAAACCTTATGTTCCAATTTCTCCCCTTCCCCTCACTCCCTCTTCTAGATATGTTAATCATAGTAAAAATGTATGCAAAGGGAATTGTTTTTTAGAAGAAGGGAAGGATTGCTTAGGACCCTGAGGATAGAAGTCAGCTCAGCTGAGAAAAGTGTTTTCTCTTTGATCCTGGCCCAAGGGAGCCTGAGTACTCTTTTTACTCCTGGTTGGTCCAGGAAAACTGGTTGGTCCATGATTTTCACAAAGGATCCAAGATTCATTGTGCCAAGGTAGGAGAAGCAAAGATCAGCAGAAAGTGCTCTTAAAAAGTTCATTGAGAAGGTGATTCTTAAATACCAGATGAACTGGTTGCTAAGCGGCACACCCCCAAGGGATCCCATGGCATTTTTTTGTGTGTTGTCAGTTGGTAAGTGTGATGAAATCAAATGAAATGAATTGGAGAGGAGAGAAGGGTAACTTAGTTGGCTTTACTGTGTTTGAGGGAGGTTCTATGTCTTTGAAATGAAAATTTGGGATTAATGAAGACCATTCATATTTTATGTTTCTTTGGTAGACTTGCATTGAATCAAAGTGAATGTGTCCCATCCAGTCATCTGTACACACACACACACACACACACACACACACACACACATACAGCAATATCTGCAAATCTATCTGTTTATCTGTGTGTGTATCTCAAAGTTTTTGGGTGTAGACAGACAGGTATAAAGGACAACTTCTAGAGAAAGCCCAAGGAGGATTAGATACCACAAAAGTCTTCCAACTGAATGGTTGTCTTGCTTTTTTGACCTCTACATTCAAAGGCCAAAAGAACAAGTAGTGGCTTGTAACTGGGATGGAGGCTGAGGAAAGTGGTTTTGAGGGCAGCTGAGTTAGTAGTAAGATTGATCTAGGTGAGGAGAGAAGAAGAAGGAAGAGAGGAAGGAGCATGAAGAACTTCAGTTACTTGTGACATGATACTGCACGTTTGATTGATCTGGATTGATACACAAAAACTGTTGGACTTGTTAGATCATTTGCTTTGGTTGCCCATCTTAAAGGCCTTCATTCATTTGGTCTGGAGCCAAAAGAGCACTTAGAGAAGTGGAGTATGCTTGGGATGAACACATTAAAGGAGAAGTTTCTAAAGACTACTTCACCAAGAGTCAGTTTAGAATAGATTTGGACATTCCAAAGTTCAAGGAAGACTTCCAATAGAAGGAACAAATTCTGTTCCTGCTTAGGAGTTGAAATCACTGTCCTCATGATATTCTCCACGTTTGCTAATAAGGAGGTGAACAAATGATAGCTTGTGGGTGTGTACCTTATAAACCCTGCCTCAGACTAGCTGTTTCTTCATTCCTGAAACATGCCCAATTCTCCAAGTAGGGAAAGAAAACAAATGACATCTGAGTGACCTTAGTGGGCCTCAGATTCATACTTGTGGATTGTACTGATTTTCAGCATGAGGATCATTGTTCCTGGAGAAGAAAGGAAAAAGCATTTCTTTGGATTTGTAAAGGGGTGGTATGTACGGTTTTTAGTGTAGGGGAAAACCTTCTTTCTGATTTTAACTGACCACTGCATCCTCTTTCATCCTACAGCTAATCACTTTGGATTTTGTGAGGGGTTTTGCAGAGTTCTTCTCACTTTGAGTAGGTAAATATATTTCTCTTTTTTTCAGTAGGGAATTTAATGATCCTCTAAAAATGTCACTCTCCATATATGTCCTCATATGGACAGATGTAGTGTTCAGTTTACAAAGCTTCCTTAGTTGTGTCTTCAGGACAGTTGTATCTTAAGAGCTGGTTTTCTACTTGCTTTGATGAAATTGATGGAAAGGCAAAGCAAGCCAAAACGTGTTGGAGGTATCTTACAGGAGAAGCAGAGGAAATGGACGGTCAAGATTTCTTCAGGAAGCCTGAAAGAGAAAGTGCTACTGTGCAGAGACCAAACAGAGCAGTATTCAGTGATAAGAGAGTGAGTAAAATGGGGACCATGTCAAAGAAGCAATGAGTAGGAGACAGCACGAAATAAGGACACATAGAAATGATGAAGTGATGTAAAATATGAGCTCTAAGGACAATGATCAAGAGGTCTTGGAAAGGTAAGGCATTGTGGATGGGGAGAAGAGACAGGAGAGTGTGAAATTATGTGTTTCCAGCTGATAGGGTATGCAAAGTTGGGAACATGTGAGGGAGGCAGATAGTAAGGGAGATATCCACAGCTGTTTCCAAGCTTCAGGGCAGTTTTCTGAGAGAAATAAAAGGAATAATTTTTTGGAAGAAAGGTAGGATGGATTAGAACATGAGTAGAGGACTCAACCCAGCAGACAAATGAGCTTTTTATTTCATCCTGGCCCAAGGGAAGCCTTTGAAATCTGTCTGCTCAAAATGAAAACTGCTTGGTCTAGGACTTCCATGTAAGGATCCAGGAAATAATGTTCCAAGGCAAGAGAAACAAAGGTCAGCAGAAGGAACTCTTGGGCACAGTCCATTGCCATCTTGCTGTAGGAAACTTGGGCTGTAAGTTTTCTTCAGGGGCTGTGAAGTTAGACTTCGAGAATGGAGACACTTGGGAGGAGGCTGGTGATTCAGTCTTGGGAACCATAGTGTACAGCGAGATGTGTCCTGGATACTAACTGCTGACTCTTTGATCCTCATTTTATAATTTGGTAGGTGTTGATGGAAAATGTCGTGCATATAATTGAATGTAGCAAATTCAAGGTTGGCAGGAGGAGAGGATCACTTAGATTATATTGCTGGAGTGTCTGTCTGTTGAGGAATATAACTCAGTGCAACTATGCATTTCAGATGTTGAAAATCAAGGGCCCCAGGCTGACAGGGCTTTTCCACTTTTCCTTTTAAGGCCTAGAAACCAAAACCAATAGCCGCCATAGTCCTTGCTACTATGGGGGTTTTTAGTAGCATTATTGAGCGATTTTGTGGTCATTCTTAAATGCCATGTTAACAGAATGATGGGATTGCTAAAAACCATGAAATATAGAGTAGAGTAGGATGGTTTTCTTGGTGGTATTTTTTTTTTTGAGAACTGGTTTAATGTATTTCTTTTCCTTAGATGGGCTCAATAGAATCATTTGTAGCTATGTTCTTGTATACAATTTCTTTTAATGTTTTTCATCAGCTATGCAAAGCCCATTGTTGTTCTTCCTGCTCTTTAAACTTTACAAAATTACCTGCATTGAACTGGAGTGGTTAATGAAAGATTCCTGCCGATATATCAGTAGAATTTCTTTTTTTGTATAAGTAAATTTGCTTTGCTAGATGATGCCTTTTGTATCTTTGTTAGGTTCTTTACATTATCTAATTTTGTTAATCAGAATGCTTTGGAAAGAATGACTCTTGCTTCCTTGGGCTATGTTCTTTGGAAATGGTACTTTTACCTGCCTTGGAAGGGCTGTTGAGAAAACGATTGTTATACTATTCAGAAATCATTTCTCAGTGAAAAAAGCTTGTCATCAGAGCCTAAGTTCAGAGTAGTTCTAGTATATTAATGTTAAAATTTTGGCTTTAATTTTCTATAGAAAATATATTTTATATTTTAACTTTGGTTATACTTTGGAGATACCAAATTAAGAGATGTTTATATTCATTTCACATTTATTCTATTAATTTTTTGTTACTTCAAAACCCCAGAGAATCCTGAAATGTCTAGCTAGATGAGTCTGAAGAAATTCTAGATTATCAACATAAAAGGATACCAAAAAGTAAAATTGATCAGTAAGTCCAAAAACAAAAGGAAAATTCTAGGAACATCTCTTTATATTTATATAAGCGTATACCTTGGCCTTCTCATCCTCCCCTACAAAACCCAAAAAACATAAAAAGATAAATTTACTTACTATGTCAATGGAAGAATTGGGATCCAAAACTCTTTTCTTTTTCAGCAATAAAATGTTAATCTCTTCAACTATAATAGTGATATAAATTTTCTATTGTTTCTAAAATGACTATTACTTAAAATAAATCATTCCTAACTTCCTAACAATTTGAAACACCAGCAAACATTATGAAAATAATGACAGCATTTTTTTGGGAAATGGAGTGGCTTATAAAGTTTATTTATATTTTATATATTTAAAATCTGGTCATTCACAGATTTATGTCCCCACTTTTACCACTGAGCCGTTTCCTATCATACAAATATATATGCAAGCATACACACGCACGCACACACACATATATATGAGGATATACTTCATAAATAAGCAAACAGTTTACAACAGCTGACAACAGAGCTGCATCTGTAGCCTGCAGCTTCTCCACCACTTGGAGTGATCCATATTTCCTTTACTATTTTCTAGGACAGACCTAAGATTTTTCAATATAGTTAAAAAGAGAACAGCAGTCTTTCCTGTTAGTTTCATTTGTATTCATATTTTATAGGTACTATGTTCCTTCCTTTATCCTGGTTCAGTTCATAAAGGATTACCTAGGTTGCTCTGCATAATTTGAAATTATCATTTTAGCAGTTCTGAATTTTACTCTCCATGGTTACAAATGATGTTTTCTGATGTCAGTCTAAAGTCTTTATCTCAGTTCTATTATTTCTTGTTCTTTCTGCAAAATTTGATATCATTGGTCATCGGTTTTCTTGATTAAGCTTTCTTCTCTGTGTAGGGACTCTGCTCTTAGCTGGGAGTTCTGTTTGTTTTGTCAGCCCCACCTGAATCTCCTTTTTTTTTTTACGGATCTACATGCACTCTATGGCCCTACACATGACTGTGTCTTTCAAGATGTTGTTCCTTTCCTTCTTAGCTTCTATATCTCTAATGCTTTGCTTAACAATCAGCTAAGTTCCCATGAGTTGGATAAATCATTACTCCACATAATCAACCTCTTGCCAAACCTTGTCATTTCTACCTTTAAAACATTTCTTTTAGACATTTCCTTTTCTTTACCACCTCGATCATCACATTGGTGCAATTCCTCTTCACTTTGTCCCCAGGTGAATGCAAGAGCTTCTCCCTTCCTCAATTCTCCCTCCATTTTAATCTATTCTACTTTCATCGATCTTTTTGCTTGATGATTTTCTGGTAATATAGATCTAAAATCCAGAGAGCCAGGAGCAATTTTCTTTCCCTGTTCCTCCATGTACCATCTCTATGTTTTCTCAGTCGCTGTTCCCTCTGTCTGGAAAGTTCTCTATTTTCACCTCCACCTCCAACACTTAAATTCTGTCCTCTGAAAGAGTCCTTTTCTATTGATCTTTCCTTTGTTAAACCCCTATTCTCAGATATCTTTCTTATGAGATTATTTTCTGTTTTTGCTCTATACATCCCCAACATAAAACTTTTGTTTTATTGTTTTCCAGTTGTATCTGAAATCTAAAATAATGATGGGGAATTATATTTTAGTTTTGTTTTGTATCCTCAAGAGTTTAGCACCTTGACTGACACATGATAAATGTCTAATAAACGCTTATTTACTGGATTTAATATTACACTATATTCACATCTCCCAATATTTCAGTCAATCTCTAATCAATAGACATGCACTTTGTTTCCCACTAGGAAAATGTGGCTCTATGTTTGAAACCTATTTCTTGTCTTTGAAGTCCTTGGAGTATTTGTGTGATTCAAAGGGCATGGCCACTTGAATGACTTTTCTTATGTAACTCCAAATATTCCCCCCTCTCACCTCTGAGATCCCTTTTAGCTCCTCAAATATCATTTTTAACATCATTTTGTTTATCTTCCCACAGTTCCCCCAATATTCTTGTTTCCCTATTTTATCATTTTTATCAATTTGATTTGGATCAAGGGAAAAGCCAGTTGGCTTAATTGTCATTTGTAATGTTCTTTTCCATAAGATTGTTGATGATCTTAAATTCTTAGAAAACCACATTTGTATATTATAATTGGAGAATTATCTACTGAAAAAAGGAGGATGATATTTAAAAAAAAACAGTCTTAATTCATATAAATTCTTTATATGTCTGCAATAGTAGAGTTTGAAACTTAGAAAATGAATATGAAGATTTTTCCTAACAATGAATGTGAAGAGTTTGCATGCATGTAAGATGTATTGATAATGTTTATTCAAGAAAGGTATGTATAATGGATAGTGGGTGGGTATATATGTGTGTGTTTATGTAATGCATATGCATATTTACATATGTATACACAAATATATCCTTAACTATAGCATGCTTGGGGGAAACAATGGGGTTAGGAGGAGGGAAAAAAGAGTCAAGGTGCACAGCAGTGAACAAAACAATTTACAAGGAAATAAAAGATAGTTATTCATGAGTATAATTTATTCTAATATATATATACTTTCTTGAACAGGAAATTTTTTGTTATATATTTTGAACCATCCCTGATATACTGCTGGGTGCATGATAATCTCTTGCTTTGTTTTGTATTCCTTTTCTGTTTTTTCTCTTTCCTTATTCTGTATTTTTTAAAATAAAATAAATTTTTAAAAATTAATTATGAGTAGGCTGATGTCAGAAAGGCCTGGAAAGATTTAAATGAAGTGATGCTGAGTGAAAGAAAAGAATGAGCAGAAAGAAGAGAACATTGTGTACAGTACCACCATCACTATGTGAAGATCAACTGTGATGGACTTGGCACTTTTTAATAATGTGGTGATTCAAGAAAGTTCAATAGATTTGTGATGGTTATGGAAAGTGCCATCCATATCCAGAGAGAATTATAAAAACTGAATGTCAATCAAAGCATAGTATTTTTAAATCAATTTTTGTGTTTTATTTTTCTTGTGGTTTTTAATTTTTAATATGACTTTTAATGCTGCATGATGTGTATGGAAATAGGTTTAGAAGAATTTCACATGTTTAACCTATATTGGATTGCTTGCCATCTTGAGAGGGAAGTAGAGCAGGAAAAATTTGGAACACAAGGTTTTGTACAGGTGAATGTTGAAAATTATCTTTGTATATATTTGAAAAATCAAATGAAAAAAGAAACATAACTGGCCAGTATCATCCCCTCTGGAAAGAAAAGAACCCTGAGACCAGAGAGTAAAGAAGCTAGGATCTACTGGTAAAGCTACCCAGTATTACTGGTGTAGTATAGTAGCTGTGAACTCTTTCAGCCTGGGTGCACCTGCCTCACTCTCTTAAGTTATGGCACCCCTCTTCTTCCAGACAAGTGATTTTTTGTTTTCTGATGACTGCCTAAAATATTGAAGATGGCTCTGGAATGTGCAAAACTGGATCTGCAGGAGATATTGTCTTCACCTCCACTGTTGGGCACCCCAGACCTGCATCAGGGGATGCCTGTGGATATGGGGGAAGAAAGCCAGTTCTGTAAGATCTGAGATCAAGACAAAACAGTGATTCTGACTCTTCCTGAAAACCTACTAGGAAACAATGAAAAGATCAAGATCATAGTTTCTAGGAGAAGGTCTTAGGAACTCTGAAGAGCACCTTGTGCTGCTCCCAGAAGCCCCTCTGAGCCCCAAAGCCAACAGAGAAAAGATAACACATCTTTAAGGCTTTCAACAACCCCACAGTGGAGTAGGGAAGCTCAGAGCTATTTCTTTCCTGCCCATTATTCCAGCAGAGGAAATATCTGACCAAAAATGAGAGAGATTAGGTCATACACAGAAATACAGGATCAGAAGGTGAAGAGAGCAGGTGTGTGCATGAAAAATTTGAGGGAACTTGTTTTTTCCTCTATATCTTTTCTCTTTTTGATATAAGAGATGTCCCCTTTCTTGGATCTGGTCATGTTTATATCATACCTCTGGCATGTGAATAAGTGAAGTACTCTTGGAAGTAGTGTATAATTGTCAGTGACATATATATTCCTTTTTTTTTCAAACTAGTAATAGTAGACATTAGAAATATTTGTGGTCATCTCAAGGAACCTGACAAGCAGTAATTTGTTCTTTCCCTCTTTTTTAAAAAAAAGAAAAAGACATGGTGGGAAGAGAATAACTGCTAACAAACACTCTAGATATCTCCATTTTCCATCTTCCATTTTCCCATCTGTGTCTCTTACTGTTTGTGTCTCTCTAGAATGTCATTGTTCTGTCCCCTTATTCTGTTATCTTTCAGGGTAATTCATTACTACTACACACTACTAAGACTGAAACATTTTGCTTACGTATTATATTGTATGGCATCCTGCTCAAAATTAAGCATATAGGTTGAGGCTTTTTGATTCTCCAGAAGATTCTGAATCAATAAATAGTTAGAACATTTGCTGTTCCCCCACCCCAGAAGAAGGGAACATGGCATTTAAGGGTAGTAAGGATCTAAGGTGGTGTAGAGTCACACAGAAGTAGGATAACCATTCTTTAGCAGTGGCCAAGAATCAGCAGGTTTCTTAGACAGGACATAACAATACTTTAATACTCACATCATCAGGAATCAGGTCCATGGGACTCTGTTAGAAAAATATAACCTAAAATTTGTTCATATCTACACACTGAAGAAAGGGAAAAAGATAATACAAAAAAGCAGTTCTCTTATTTTGGATGATAGCAAAAAATATAAAGATCAGAAGCTCCCTCAGCTTGCCAGGTTCTACACAATGAACATAAAAGTTTCAGAAAACAAGTGATCAAAATGTGGCACTGATGTGGCTGACATGGACAGCAGGTAATGGTAGGTATAAAAAGTCAGAGTTCAGTTGTATGAAGAATTCACAGTAGCCATTCTCTTTGTCAAAATGGAAAATTTATTTAGGGGTATAGATTACAGAGAAAATGAAGGAATATAATAGGCACCAGATAAAATTAAAATAGATTTGGAAGAGCATAGAAAGGGGTTTTCAGATTTAATGATGGAATAGACAATTTTCCTAGTGGAACTTGCCATTTAACAGAGAAAGAAAACACTCCATGAGGTTGGAACTTGCCCTTAGCTGACAGGCTCAATCCTGAAAGGGACATAGCACCCCCAGATATTTAGATAGTCATAAGGAGGATCAGTGGGGCTAGTTACCACGGGCCATGTCAGTGTTAGGAGAAAACTCATGGCATAAGAGGGGTAAGGGGAAATACACCACAAAGCACAGTGCCATGAATGACTGATGCAGAGGAGGACAGGGACCATAGCATGGCCATAAGCAGATTTTATAGGGAAAATGTAACCGGAGGGACATGGTTGGGATTTCTGCCAGGACAGGGGAAGATGAGGCTGCCTAGGACTCTTACAAAGGGTGGGCCTCAGGGATCTGACATAACTTGGATTTCTGACAGGATAGACTCCCCAGAGGTAGGACTGGTAGTCCTATCAAGTAACTCCTAATGATTGCTGTAATTTCTTCTTCCTTAGTGGCGAGTTCTCCCTTTTCATTTTTAAGACTAACAATTTGATTTTCCTCTTTCCTTTTTTAAATCAGATTTACTAAGGGTTTGTCTATTTTGTTGGTTTTTTCATAGAACCAACTCTTAGTTTTATTAATTCAATAGTTTTTTTACTTTCAATTTTATTGATCTCTCCTTTTATTTTTAGAATTTCAAGTTTAGTGTTTGACTGGGGGTTTTTAATTTGTTCCTTTTCTAGCATTTTTAGTTGCAAGCCCAATTCATTGACCTTCTCTTTCTCTATTTTATGCAAGTAGGCCTCTAGAGATATGAAATTTCCCCTTATTACCACTTTGGCTGCATCCCACACATTTTGGTATGATGTCTCATTATTGTCATTTTCTTGGGTGAAGTTATTAATTATGTCTATGATTTGCTGTTTCACCCAATCATTCTTTAGTATGAGATTATTTAGTTTCCAATTATTTTTTGGTCTACTTTCCCCTGGCTTTTTGTTGAATGTAATTTTTATTGCATCGTGGTCTGAAAAGGATGCATTTACTATTTCTGCCTTACTGCATTTGAGTTTGAGGTTTTTATGTCCTAATATATGGTCTATTTTTGTATAGGTTCCATGAACTGCTGAAAAGAAAGTGTACTCCTTTCTGTCTCCATTTCGTTTTCTCCAGAGATCTATCATATCTAACTTTTCTAGTATTCTATTTACCTCTTTGACTTCTTTCTTATTTATTTTGTGGTTTGATTTATCTAATTCTGAGAGTGCAAGGTTGAGATCTCCCACTATTATAGTTTTGCTGTCTATTTCTTCTTGCAGCTCTCTTAATTTCTCTTTTAAGAATTTAGATGCTACACCACTTGGTGCATATATGTTTAATATTGATATTGCTTCATTATCTATGCTACCCTTTAGCAAGATATAGTGCCCTTCCTTATCTCTTTTAATTAGATCAATTTTTGTTTTTGCTTGATCTGAGATCAGGATGGCTACCCCTGCTTTTTTGACTTCACCTGAAGCATAGTAGATTTTGCTCCAACCTTTTACCTTTACTCTGCATGTATCTCCCTGCTTCAGGTGTGTTTCCTGTAAACAACATATTGTAGGATTCTGGCTTTTAATCCATTCTGCTAACTGCTTCCTCTTTATGGGGAGTTTACCCCGTTCACATTTATGGTTAAAATTACCAATTCTGTATTATTTGCCATCTTGTTAATCCCTGTTTATGCTTTTCTCCCTTCTTTCTCCTTTATCCCCCCTTCCCAGTATTAAACTTGTGAGTACTACTTGCTTCTCACAGCCCTCCCTTTTTAGTTATCCCTCCTCCCCACTTTAGCATTCCTCCCCCTATCTTACTCCTTTCCCTCACAGTTTCTGTATTCCCTTCTGCTTAGCTTATTCCTTCCCTTTTCACTTTTCCCTTCTCACTTTTCAATGGCATGGGAGAAGTTTCACCATAAGTTGAATATGTCTAAAATTTTTTCTCTTAAAGCCAATTCTGATGGCAGTAAAATACCCATATTTTCACCCCCTCCATTCTTTCTCCAGATATAATAGGTTTCCCTTTCCCTTTCATGAGATTAACTTTTTTTCTGGTATAATGTCCTTTCTACCTCTAGTTTTCTAGAACAAAAGCATGTATTCTTTGTCATCTTTAAAGAAAATAGTTCCCAAATTTCTTTTTACCTTTTTGGCTCTTGAGTTCTATATTTTGATCAAACCTTTTTGTTAAGTTCTTTTTTTTCCCAAAAATGGTGAAATTCCTTTTTCATTGGAAACCATCTTCTTCCTGGAAAAAGATGCTCATTCTCTGGGTAATTATTTTTTTGTTGTATGATTCCTTTTTCAGAATATCATATTCCAGGTCCTTTGATCTTTTAATGTGGATGCTGTAGATCTTGGGTGATCCCATTGGCTCCTCTATTTTGAATTGGGTTTCTAGCCGCTTGATATTTTTTCCTTCAGTTGAGGGTTCTGGCATTTGGCCACTATATTTCTTGGTGTTTTGATTTTAGGATCCCTTTCAGTAGGTGATTAATGAATCCTTTCAATGTCTATTTTTACCCTCTGTTTCTATGACTTCTGGGCAGTTCTCTTTGATAATTTCCTGGAAAATAGTGTCCAGGCTCTTTTTTTAATCATATTTTTCTGGGAGTCCAATAATTCTCAGATTGTCTCCCCTAGACCTATTTTCAGGTCTGTTGTTTTCCCAAGAAGATATTTCACATTTTTCTTCATTGTTTGATTTTTTTGGTTTTGCTTGACTGATTCTTCTTGTTTCCTCGAGTCATGCAATTCCAGTTGCTCGATTCTGATTTTCAATGAAGTATTTTCTTCATTCACTTTTTAAATATCTTTTTCTAATTGTCCAATTTGTTCTATGGAATTTTTTTCCATTTCCCCAATTTTATTTTTTAGAGAGCTATTTTCTCATTCCAGTTCACTAATCCTATTTTTCAAGGATTTGATTTCTTTATCCACTCTGTCTTTAAATGAGTGGGATGACTTTTCCAGACTCTCTTGCCAAGCCTCCCTCTCTTTTCCCAATCTTTCTTCTAGCTCTCTTGTGAGAGCCTTTTTAATTTCTTCTATGAGATTCATCTGTGCTGAGGAGCAGATGATCTCCTCCTTTGGGGATTCACCTGGAGACAGTCTGCTTTTAGTCTCCTCAGGGTTTAGAGTCTGCTCTCTGTCCGTATAAAAGCTGTCAGTTGTTAAGGTCCTTTTCAATTTTTTGCTTATTTTGTCAGAGAAGAATCAGAGACAAACTAGCAAAGAAAAAAAGAAAAAAACCCCAAATGGGATCTGCTTTTTTGGGGGGAGGGCTGGGTGGTGTTACCGAGCTTCCTCTACAGACTGCAAGGGCAGCAGCGAGGCACTAGCAGGACTGTGCTGAACCTGGGCTCTGAGACTCTTGAGAGCGTGCTGAGACGCTGTGGGGGAGGGGTGGCCAGGTCCCGGGAAACTCCAGCTGCCTGGGATTGTATTCTTCACCCCCAGTGTTTTTAGCTTCTCTGCTGGGCTACTGACTTGCTGCCAGGGAAAAGTATCCAAGCCTATAGCAAAGCTCTCCCCACAGAGATGGCTGAGATCACACCCTAGCCCCCTCCAGTCTGCTTGGCTGTGAGCTGCCTGCCGAGCTCGAGCTGCCTGCCGAGCTCTCGCTGCCGCTGCCCTCAGCCTGTGCCCGATCTAAAACTGTCCTGCCCTCGAGCAAAAACAGACTTTTCCTGGCGAATGTCAAGGATGTCTTCTCTTGGTAACTATTTGTGGGTTCTTTTTCAGTCAGGCATTAATTCAGAGGCTTGTAATGAGATGGATTCTGAGAGAAAATGCGGAGCTTACACAGCTATGTGCCTCCTTGCCGCCATCTTGGCCATGTACTTTCTTTTTTATATTATAACAGTAAAATCAAAATATACATGCACTCTCTATGCATACCCATAACAGAAATACAGTTCTCAAGAGTTCTTTTTACTTTTTTATGCTTCTCTTGAGTTCTATATTTGGATTTTTGTTTAACTCTGATCTTTTCATCAGAAATAAATGGAATTCACCTTTCATTAAATGTCCATTTTCTTCCCTGGAAGAAAATGCTCAGTTTAATGGGGAATATCAGATTCCAGACTCTTCGATCCTTTAAGTTGGAAGCTACTATAAATCCTGGGTAATCCGTATTGTTGCTCCTCGGTATCTGAATTGTTTTATTTTTCTGGCTGCTTGTAATATTTTTTCCTTGGCCCAATAGTTCTGAAATTTAGCCACAACATTCCTTAGAGTTTTCATTTTGGAGTCTCTTTCAAAGGGTGTTTGGTTAATTCTTTCAATGGCTATTTTACCTTCTGATTCTATGACATCCGGGTAGTTCTATGACATCCTACAAAGGAGGACCATGTAATCTCTTTCTGATTAGGTGTTTAATTAATCCCCTAGCCCTTTTAAAGAAATGAGAGTTCTTGGTTCTGCAGCTGCTCACCTTTTGCAATGTCCACAACTAATTGCTTTATAACATTATTCTCCTGGCCAGTCCTGACTCCTCCTCTATAGACCTTACTTTCTGATTTTTTGTATTGGCCTGAACAGGGAAAATATCTCACTTTGGCCTTCTGTTGGATATTTTGCTTGAGAACTTTGATACTTTGTTAGTTTGAAGAGATTTTGGGGAAAGTTTGGGTGGAATACTCTCTTTAACTCCACCATCTTGGCTTTGTCCTTCCTCATTCTTTAAGAAAACAAACCAAAAAAAAAAAAAAAAAAAAGCACCTGGTTCCATTATTCCTAAAAACTCCCTACATCTAAACCCCTCTTTCATTTCATAGCTAAATTCCTGGAGAAAATGATTTGTCAACATTTCTCATCTCCTATTGCCTGTGTTCTAACCAACCACTCAGGTTGCACCCTGATTACTTTTGGTGTCTTAATAGTCACATTCAATAACCTTTTCTAAGGCCTTTTCCCCCGACCTTTCTGTGGAATTTATCTGTTATTTACTTATTCATCTTGGAACTGTCTTGAGTTTTTCCAAATATTGCCTCCACAAGTTTCACTGTGCTTCTATTTTAAACTTGTTTCAGTAGACTATGCGAGAGATATTCAAGATGCTGTTACTGTCTTTTTAAGTGCTAGATAGGATATTCTGAAATAAGTTATTAGAGTAATAGTGACTGTACCTTGTGAAGTGTTTCTACCTTTGAAGTCATTGTATGTATATACTGATCTGTGTATGGGTATGTGTGTTTTTATTATAAATGAAGAATGGTTCACAATTTCCTATTGAATGTTTCCCCTGAAATTCATCTTTCTTAACTGTGAAAGTAGGATGAAGAATCACTTTGGTTCTTACTCTGCTTTTTGGAAAGTAGTAACTATTGAGGCCTTCTTATCCATGTGTTTATGTTTAATCATGTTCAGTCATGTCTGATTCTTTGTGACTTTTTGGGGGATTTTCCTGTTGGAATGGTTCAGCATTTCCTTCTCTAGCTTGACATATGGAAACTGAGGTAACCTACTTAAATACCTTCCTGGTTTTAAACTCAAGTCTACTCCCAGTGCTCTCTCCAGTGGCCATCTGGCTACTTCAACTTCATTTTCTGACTCAGGTTGATGGCTTTGAGGGAAATGATTCAAGGCCTTCAGGATTTGCTCACTTCCAGCATTTGTGATTTCCAGAGACCACTGACTCTGGACACAGTGTTTGTCCAATTAGTCTCAGTAACTTCAATGAAGTTTCCATGATTTTCTCCTGCCCTGAGTTTAGGTAAGTCTCCAATTTAGGACTTTTTGATTATCTTTAAATTAAAGAGAATAACTGTCTTGAGAGTAAAGAAACTGGTATCGCCATATCCCTGGAGCCTCAGCAAGTAAGATAGACAGTAAGAGCCTCAAAAAAATTTTGTCTGTGGAAGATAAGTCCTATTTTCTGTGTCCTGATACAATGCCAGGAACACAAGGCTCACATGCTATACCCCATAAAAGAGGTTGATGGAGATCTATAGGGTGAGCAACTTGGGGCACTGGCTTGGGCAGTATTACAGCATGAGTAACTATTGTGTAATGGCTGACCCCAGGAGAATTCATTACCTGATACAGCCTCTCTCCATCCATTTTTGCTCATTTTCATGTTAGTCAATACCTCTCAGTGATCCCTTTAAATTCCTGATCTATTATAGTGGATATAGCTATAAGTTTTTTGTAACCCAATCTGAAAGTACTCCAGGCCTCCTGAATTTCTCAATCCTTGCCCTTTGCTGCAACTCTGAAAAAAACTCCCAAAGAATCTGAAACTTTTACATGTGAACTTAAAAGATGTTGAGAATCTTATTGGTGAATGAAAGAAGATACCTTAATTGGGAGCTTTTGTGTGGACAATAAGTTTGTCTGATTCTATCCTATCCAATAATACTTTGATTGTCCTTTTCTTAAGTTAATCTTCCCAACCTAGGGAACTAGAGAGGATCATCTCATTAACTCTCTTACAGAAATAGGGAAACTTAAGAAATAAAAGGCTTAAGTGGCTTTTTTTTTTAACAAACAAAGAGCAAGTGAGTGTACCAAACTGGGCACACGTTTAGGAATTAAATGACTACAAACTCTACTGATTGTGTTTGTCAAATTGAGGCTGGACTTGATCTTTCCTTGGCTCAAAGCCTTTTAAATTTATTAAGATAGAAAATTCTGTGGGAAACCTCTGAAGTCAGTATCATAGAAATTGAGGATTGCTGAAGACTTAAAAATCCATTTATTGTGACTCAGAGCTGAAAAGAATTCCATGTTTAATATGCATTGGTAAGGGACTGTTTATTCTTTGTGTGAAGATCAAAAGGGAAGGATAACCATCCACCACCAAAGAATACCCTGACAAAGAAACCTGAATTTGTGTCTTTGCAATGTCTGCCCCTTGCTCCCTTTTCTGTCCTGGGTCCAAAAAACAAACAAATATGGTTCTTTTTCAATGTGATACTTCTTCAAACAATTGAACACACAATATACACATATGTCTATAGAATGTTCAGGGAGGACTAGGATCCCTTCTGTGAAGCCTTTTTAGGGCTATTCATTCACCTTTGGTGTCTACCTGCAATCCAACTCTCATCTTTGACTCCAATAAGCTATAGGGTACAACAAGCACAATCCACTAATACTGTTTTAATAGACAAGAATAAAACATGTTGCAGGAGACCATAATGTAACTCAAACCCATTGATGTGTCTAACACAGGCATGGAAAGATCTTATAGATAGATGAGAACAATTTATTCCACAGCCACACAGACAGGTGAAACAGGTCCTGGGAAATGCATAGATGTTGATGAGTCACAGGAGATTCTGAACTGACCCACTTCAATCTGACCTCATCTGGCCAATATCCCCAGTGGTCTAGGCTTTTCTTTTGGCACTGAATTTCAATGACTCTGGCAGAGAGAGGTTGAAGGCATTGCTCTATCCTGTGTCATTTAAATGTCACTCAGTTAAATTCAAGAAATCAATCAAAAATATCAATCTTAAAAAAAGGAAAGGAGGCAAAATGAGCAACAACATAAACAAGATGACTTAGATTCAAGAAATACGGCCTTGTACTGGAAGCTGTCAATGTTAGCATCATTCACAGGAGTTCTCATATATACACAAAGAAAAATTTTACTAGTGTCATAGGAAATTCATTGGAAGACACAAAAGGATTCTTTAAGACACTGAATAAAGAAGTCAACTTATCAGATAAATTTCCTAATTCATCATGGCCCAAGGGAGCCTTCAAAATCTTTCTGCTCCAAATGAAAATTGGCAGATCTATGACTTCATAGAGGCAATACAGGAAACAATATGCCAAGGCAGAAGAGAAAACTTCCAGGAGAAAGAGCTCTTGAGAATTTTCTAGGTCAGCCTGACTTGCACAAATTGGCCTATATTCATTCTTCAGAGCCTCTGAGTTAGAGCAGGACAAACTTGAGACAACTGGGAGCAGGGAAGATGATTGAAGATGGGCAGCAAAACCAAGGGCAGACCACATACAGAGAGATATCCTGGAGGTTAGACACAGAATCCACAAGCCACAATTGATAAATTGGAATATGTACTTCTAGCCTGGCTGTTGGGAAAAGTTTCCTTTTCCCATGATGTGTTGCCCATATATGTGGCTGATGAGGGAAAGAAAGCAGGGCCCCCTGGAGCATAATAAGGCTAAAGTCCAGTGTCCCAAAATGTGTAGTCCTGTCCACTGTGCTACTAGATTTCAGATCCCAAAGCCAAGAGGAGCCAGTGGCTAGCTACTCTGGGGTCTGCTGCTGACCTCATCGAACATCATGGTGATCCTTAGTGAATCCCATAGTAACAGAATGAAAAGGATGCTAAAAGGCTTGCCCCTAAGGAAACCTGTGGCATTTGCCTTATAAAAGCTCATTTAAAGAGTAGGTTTAGTTTATTAATTTTAACATTTTGCTTTTAATTTTCTATAGAATATATTTTTATATTTTAACTTTCTCTTTCGGCAAAAGTTTACTTTCTGATGGAAAACACTGCAGTTACAGAAAAGAATAGTATCACTTGTCTAGAAAACAAGGTCAAAGAATGTATAGGATGACAGCCCTCTGAAAAGAAAAGGATCGCTTGTCTTACAAGTATTTTTGAAAACTCAGAAATGATACAACAAGAGAGTATGCTAGCCTATCTATGGCATATAAGCTATTCTCTGCATTACTAATTGTGTTTTATAATGACTAAATTTCTGTAGCAAACAATGGGCCAGTATGTTTGTCGAGTTACAGAAGTAGTACTGTGTTCCCCAGCTATGTACCTTTCATCCCTTTATTGGGAATATACCAAATGGAATGTATTATGCATACAGTTAAAAAGAGATGCTTATACCCATTGAACATTTATTCTATTAATTTTTTGTTATTCCAAAATTCTGGAGAAGCCTGAAATGTCTGGCAAGTTGAATCTTTTTTTTATCTTTATAGCTTTTTATTTACAAGGTATATGCATGGGTAATTTTATAGCATTGACAATTGCCAAACCTTTTGTTTCAATTTTTCCCCTCCTTCCCCCCACCCCCTCACCTAGATGGCAGGATTGTGGAGGTCTTCCTTCCAAAATTAGCCCGGTTAGTTGAAGTCTAACTCTCTGTCTGGCTCCAAGAGATCTTGCAGTTTTGCCCTTGGCTTCTGCTTCTGCTTTCTTCAGCCTTCAGTCAGCTCCGACTCGGGGCTTCTCAACCTTCAGTCTGTCCCACCTGAAGAAGTCCTTCAAGCTTCCTTCAAAAGCTCCCTTTATTTATGTGATCTCCCAAAGGTTAACTCCACCTTCTGGAGGGAGAGGGATTCTGGGTTATCTCCCAGAGTACTCTTTGGTCCTGAGAGAGGTGTGAATTCAGACTAAGCCAGCCCTGAATTCTCGTGTGAACTCCATTGAGTACTTAGATACTTGAGCTCTCTAAAGGTGTGAACACAAGCATTGTTCAATCAGTTCTACCTAATACCTTGTTTCAAGTTCTGGCCCAAAATCAGATCAAATCAACTCCAATGTCTTTACACTTTGTAAAGAAATGTCTTAACACTTTGTAAAAGATTCCAACACAATGACCAATACATGTTAAATATATTAGAATATAAATTAAATACAACATAAGTATACATGTCCAAACCATTATTTTGCTGTACAAAAAGAATCGGACTCTGTAATATTGTACAGTTAGCTTGTGAAGGAAATCACAAATGGCAAGTTGAATTTGAAGAAATTCTAGATTATCAACATAAAAGAATAATACCAAGAATTAAAATTGAACAGTAAGTGGAAAAGGAAAAGGCTAATTCTTGATACATTTCTTTGAATATGTGTAAGAGCATAATCACACACAACACAAAAACCAGTCCAAAAAGTATAGATTATGTTAATAGCCTCTCACAAATGTTATGTAGGTAGTGATTAATGTAGAAAATGTTAAAGGGGACACATGAAAGAATAATTGATAAACTGCAATCTAATATGCCCAATTCACTCAACTATGTCATTAAAATAATCGAGATCCAAGACTTTTGATCCCCAAGTCAGAATTGTCCCCACCTACAACACAAACAGTGTTGATTTTGTTTTTTCCATAGAAATTGAAACCAGAGGTAACAAAATCTGCCTGGAAATATCCACTTGAAAATTTTTTTAAAGAAATCTTAAGAGATCACCGTTCTGAGAGTCCCATTCATGGCTCCTTTCCCCATTTTTTTTCACAAGGATTTACTCAACACATATTTGTGTGAAAACTCCAGGATATTGGAGAATATTGTGATTAGGATGTAGGAAGACATCAGGGCAGTGTTTCCAACTTGGGGTATGACAAATGGAGTTTTTGTGGGCATTCCCAAAGAATCAGTGCCCCTCAACTGTTCCTAAGAATTCTGAATTAGAGAAGAGTTTTCTTTTGCAGTATTACAATGTTCATCTTTTTGGGGTATATAGCCCATATGGCAGAGTAAAGACAGGAATTCACCCAACCTGTCCCCCAAACTTTTCCAAATTCCTTTATATAATGTCTCTAACAAAGTTTCATTGAGCATTAGAACACCCAAAAATAGTGAGTAAAGCACTTTTCCGCTGAAGACAGCTTAGAAGCTTAGTAGAGAGGGTCTGTGACATTAGAGTAGGAGTCCTGCGTGCAGTCCCAGTGCAGGCCATGGCAGTCCCTCCCAGGCCCCAACCAAGTGCCAGCAAAGCAGGATTCTGTTGATTTAGCACATTAGAGCTTAGACCTACAGAAGGTAACCTGGTCACTAAGGATAATCCACAAGCCACAATAGAGAAATAGTCATTTCATGCCTGGCTAGAGGAAAAGCTCCCATAGTGCATTGGTCATGGGTGTGGCTGATGAAGGAGAGAAAGCAGGGCCTCCAAGAATTTGAGAAGGTGAAAGTCCAGTGGCCCAAAGTGTGTAGAACTGTCCACTGTCCCATAGCTCTCCAGAGCCCAAACCCATCAGGAGCCATTGGCTAGCTGCTCTCGGGCTTCCTACTCACCTCATGGAGCATCGTGGTGGAGGTTAGTGAATGCTTTTGGAACAGAATGAAGAGATTGCTGAAAGGCCTGTCCCTGAGGAAACCTGTGGCATTTGCCTTGTTTCATGAACTTCCAGTGAAGTGTAGAGGAGTGGAGTAGATTGGAGATAGCAAGAGAATTGTTTTTGGGAGGAGAGTTTTTGATGTGCTATACTCTTAGGAGCCATTTGCATTGAGGCATGTATCTGCTTCTTTTCTTTCCTGATCATTTCTTTTCATGTTGTTCATCAACTCTGTTAAGCCCTTTATTATTCCTTTTCTGTAGGCTGTAAGGACACTGTCTGCACCAAGTGTTTAGGGCTTGTAGGATGTGGGGCACAAGCAGAAAAGTGGCAGTCCCTGAGAGTTGACCCAGTCTCTCGGCCACTCCTGCCACAGATTTGAACCTGGTCTTGCTCAGAAAACTGAGAAGTGGAATTCCTGAGAAGCCATCAGAGGGGAACATCTCTAGGAGAGGAAAGATACAATGCAACAATCCCCACAAGACATAATACCACTGAAGAAAACCAAGGACTTCAGTTGCCTCCCATCTGGGTCTGTAGTCAATGTGCTCACAAATGACAACAGAGATAAAGAGAAGCCCTGTCTCTGGCTCAATCTGTTTCACATAACTGCAGGAGTTTGAGCATTGTTAGCATGGCTTGAAATGATCCTTTCTCTCCCATTGCCTTGATCCTGTTCTGTCATTCCCTCCTACTGAAGAAAACCACAAATTCTGCAAAAATCTACAGGCTTTCAATGCCAAAGGGTCTTTTCATCTGAAATGAATATTGAAGACAACAAAGAAACTTGATAATTTTGCCTTTGTTTGGAAAGTATATTGTATCACAACTCTTCCTTCTCTTTATCTTCTTACCTGCTCATTTCCTCCCTCCCATTAGGTGAATTTAAATATCACTCTGCAGAAGACTCATTGGTAGAAACATCCAAGCAAATTGTCTTTTGAGTTCTGGATCCCAGTAATTAATTACTCAATCTGCATCTCATTCTCAACACATCCAATTTCTCTTTCCTGAAATCTCTCTCCATTCAATTTTGCTATTTCAATTGAGGACATTTCACTTTGTTTAGTTGCCAGGTCTCTGGGTGCAGAGTCATTTCTGACCTTGTTCCTCCCTCACTTTTATAGATCATCATATCAGTTAACAAATGTTGTCATATCTACCTCTGTAACATTCTCTGGCATTCTACTCACCAAAGCTCTTTTTATCCTGGTTCAGAGTACTATTAGCAGTTACTTGGACTATTGAAAATAGCACGTGTTTCTCCAAATTAAACATTATCTTTTTCAAAAAATTGTCACTATTTTTCCTTATGTCTTTCCTCCTTCCCAAGAGACACACACTTTATGAGAAAAAGAAATCATTTAAAACATTGAAAAAGAAGAAAAAGAAAACCCTTAGACAAAATTTTCAAAGTATTGGAAAAAAAATGTGTAAATCATAGGCAATATTACCAAGTCCTTGCATATTACTCATTTGCAAAGCAACGAAGGAAGGGATCTTCTGGAATCTTCTTTTCGGGGATTTCCTCTTTGAGCCATTCTTGTCCTTGAGAATTTGGTAAATAAATCCCAGTTTGGATGTAGAGTTTAAAGAAAATTTCCTGCTTCAGGCTCAAAAGCATTTCTTTGCTATGCTTGTCACTATATTATATATATATATATATGTATATATATACATATATATATATATATATAAATTCGCGCTGGCACTAATTTCTGACTTTTTTTATAATGATGACTCCTCATAAAGTAGGCATTCTAACCACTTTTGCAGCAGTAACTCTTTTTATTTCTTGGAATGTACTCTTTGGAGCTAGTTTCAAAGTCCATATTGCACTTTTACAGGTTCTTCTTTGGAAAGATTATTGGTGTAAATTGTTAGGTCTTCAGAAAACTTTCCTGCAGGAAATTTTTTTAAAGTAATAAATTTCTGAAATTTGCTTTTTATTTTCCTTAGAAATCTATTTCATTTCTCTTTCTAAAGAAATGAAATTGTCCCAAAGAAGAAGAAAACTCCTTAGAACAGAAAGTATTGAGAGCAAAGCTAACTACAAATACCTCTGAAAAAGTAAACATCTCTGAGAAGGAAAACATTTCCAAAATGAAAATAAAAATTTCAAGAATTTTAGAAATAGTCACTTTTGATTCCAATATGATTGCTAAAAATCAAGGTCCAGATGAAATTACTCCTATTGATTGAATGAACTTATCTAATTTTGCCAAGATGCCAAAATTGCATAGTAGATGTATGGTGTTTAAGTCTTTCTAACCATTGACCTTAAGGGTGAAGCATTCCTTTCAGTCACTGGTAACTACTGCATTTACAGGGTTACTTTCCTAGGTCATGTTGTGACCTGACCAGATCTAACTGGAAACTTCAGTGGTCGACATCACCATAGAAATCATCCATTCCATTTCTTAGCATCAAGGTATCTACTTTTCTCAAGATGAATTTTCACTGTAACTTAGCTGATTGTATGAGGAGGGCCTCATAAGTAGTCTATTTAGTATTCACTGTATTCCTCATTGAAGAAACCGAATATAGATGGTATTCATCTTGAAAACATTTATGTATTTTAACATACTTGTTTATGTATTTATGTATTTTAACATAGAAAAGATTTTTGTATTGTTTTGGTGAAGAAAGGAGTTACATTGTTAGAGAAAGACTTCTCTTATGGGAGAAAGGCCATGGGTGGAGGCACAAAATTGGACAGAATAGTTCATCTACAAAAATGGATCAATTTGCTTGAACAAATTAGGAGTTGCTATGTTGCAAATCATTCAGCATAAAACATACATAAATATTACCACCAGGAAGTAGATGTTATATAATAAAATTTTAAGGAAGGAAAAAAAAGAATTATGTGAGCCTGGGAATTATGATCTTAGTTTCTTGGATGTGATATCTTCAGATGACTCATCATATTGGTTCTTGGTGATCTTAGTTTTCTGTCTCAATGAATTTACTACCCTCCATTTAGCTATATTTTCCAGAAATTTATGATGCTTTGAATTGTTAGAATTGAAAACAGCATGGCTCCTTTGAAAAATATTAACATCTTCAATTCAGGCTTTCCAATAATTCTCCCAGAAATCTCAAAAAGTAGTGACACATCAGAAATTGTTCTATGACTACTCAGCCAGTCCTCTGATTATAAACTGATCATGAATCTTATTTATCTAGGAAAATGAATTACTGATTCAGAGCTTGTCAAAGACTGTCCCAGCCTGACTAGCTATGTTGCTATCTGCACACCTAATGCAGCATTTATTCTCCCTTGCTGTTTTTATCCAAATATCCCCCTTTACTGTCTCATTGTCACATCTACCCATGCTGCTCTTTCCCAGAACACCAGAATTCTCCTTTCTCCTTCTCCAGATCTCATCTTTTCTTCAAGGAAAATGCCATCATCTACCTGATGGCTCCCTGATATATCTTAGAAGTCTTATTCATATGTTCAATTCTATCTGTAAAGTTATGCAATTCAAAATCCTTTATAATGCTTTCTTTTCTCCTTGAATTCTATGTTCCTGAAAGGTAGAGTTAATCACATCTTTGAAGTTCTCTCAAGTTTACAGCAGCTACAAGTGACTATTAGCATGTATATACAACTCAACTGAATGAATTGTAATGGTAGCCCTTGAAAAGAAGACAGTACAGAAATAGGTTGTATATTGTAGACTCAAGAAATTAAGTTCTAAAAGTAAGTAGAAAAATAAATTAGAATAATTGGAAAAGGAAGGAATAAACTTTTCCTAAAAAAACTTATAGGGAGAAGTGGAAAAATTAAGAAAAAAAGGAGGAAAAGAAAATGTTTCATTCAAGAGGAATTTGGAACAAGAACCAGACATTATAATACTAAAAAACAAAGATGATTCTATTTCTGGGAATACTAAATGATCTTCTGTGGAGACTGAGGAATACGTTAGTGTCTCAAGGGTAGTTTAAAGGTAGAAAACACAGATCTCAGTAACATTAGGATTGATGACAGTATAAATCAACAATTAACATTTATGTGGATTGTGTCCAGCAATTGGGTAAATTTATATTCATCAACAGTTTTGATGACAAATTGTTCCATATAGAATAGCTGATAAGAAATATATTAAAGAAAATACTTTTTTGAGTTATTTCCTTATGGTCTGAAAGTTATTTTAAAATTAATAAATAAAGGTCTTCCTTTAAAAAGCCTTTTAGCTTTCCAATCTCCTGTAAGTACAATTTGTTAATTTCTTACCAAAAAAGAATAGTTCCTTTCAAATTTGGGAAATGGTATCTTTTTCTTGTCATTCATTACTTTTTTCACTTCCCTTTTCTTTCCTCTTTTTTCCTTCCTTTTTGAATTTCCCTTTCTGCACATTCTTTTCTTTTTCTATTTCTCTTTCCTATCATCATCTAACATTTTTTCTTTTTTTATATGTTGAGAGATAGCAGGAAAAATAAATAGATCTTTAAAAGAGTTAAATATTAAAAAGACAGGCCAAGCTTTATTTAAGAATTAATAAGATTTTAAGAATATAGACTCATTCTGGGAAAACTGAAGCACTAATTAAATGTTGGTGGAATTGTGAACTGATTCAACTATTCTGGAGAGCAATTTGGAACTATGATCAAAGGGCTTTAAAACTGTGCATACCAATTTATCCAACACTATCTCCACTGTATCTATATTCCAAAGAGATCATAAAAATGGAAAGGGGTTCACATATGCAAAAATGTTTATTCAGCATTTTTATGTTCTGGCAAAGAATTAGAAAGTAAGTGGGTGCCTACCAGTTGTGGAATGGCTGAATAAGTTTATGGTATATGAATGTTATGCTATATCATTTTTTTCTTTAAGAAATGATCAACAAGCTGATTTTCAGAAAGATCTGGAGAGACATACATGAAGTCATGCTAAGAGAAATGAGTAGAACAAAGAGAACACTCTACACAACAATAAGACTATGTGATGATCAAGTTGTATGGGATGTAGCTTTTTTTTATTTTAATAGCTTTTTATTTACAAGTTCTATGCATGGGTAATTTTATAGCATTGACAATTGCCAAACCTTTTGTTCCAATTTTTCTCCTCCTTCCCTCCATCTCTTCCCCTAGATGGCAGGATGACCAATACATTTTTTTTTTAATAATTATAACTTTTTATTGACAGAACCCATGCCAGGGTAATTTTTTACATTATCCCTTGCACTCACTTCTGTTCTGATTTTCCCCTCTCCCTCCCTTCACCCTCTTCCCCAGATGGCAAGCAGTCCTGTACATGTTAAATATGCTACAGTATATCCTAGATACAATATATGTGTGCAGAGCCAAACAATTCTCTTGTTGCACAGGAAGAATTGGATTCAGAAGGTAAAAATAACCTGGGAAGATGAACAAAAATGCAAACAGTTCACATTCATTTCCCAGTTTTTTTTCTTTGGGTGTAGCTGCTTCTGTCCATCATTGATCAATTGAAACTGAGTTAGATCTTCTCTTTGTCAAAGAAATCCACTTCCATCAGAATACATCCTCATACAGTATCGTTATTGAAGTATATGATGATCTCTTGGTCCTGCTCATTTTACTCAGCATCAGTTTGTGTAAGTCTCTCCAGGCCTTTCTGAAATCATCCTGTTGGTCGTTTCTTACTGAACAATAATATTCCATATTATTCATATACCACAATTTATCCAGCCATTCTCCAATTGATGGACATCTACTCAGTTTCCAGTTTCTGGCCACTACAAAGAGGGCTGGACTTGGCTCTTTTTTAACAGTGAAGTGATTCAGGGTAATTCCAATCTTCTTGTGATGGAGAAAGTGATCTGCATGCAGAAAGAGAACTGTGGGGACTGAGTATGGATCATAACATAGTAGTTTCACTTTTTTTGGTTGTTTGCTTTCTTTTTCTTTCTCATTTTTTCTTTCTGATCTGATTTTTCTTGTGTAGCATAACAAATTTGGAAATATGATCAGAAAAATCATGCATGTTTAACCTATATTGAAATTCTTGCTATCTAGTAGAGGGGGGAGCTGGGAAGGGAAGGGAAAGAATTTGGAACACAAGATTTTGCAAGGGCAAAGACTGAAAACTGCATTTTTCTGCATTTGAGATAATTATGTTTTTGTTAGATTCATTATCGATATTGTCAATTATGCTGATAAGACTTCCTCATCTTAAACCAATCCTGGATTCCTGGCATGAATCCTTCTTAATCAGTGTGTATTATCTTGGCGATTAATAGTTACAAACTTTTTATTTAAGATTTTTGTATCAATATTCTTTAGGTAACTTATTTTATTACTGTTTTGGCTATTCCCAGTTCAGGTATGAACACCAAAATTACAATCAAAATAGAAATTTGGATGGACTCTGTTACCTCTATTTTCCAAATATTTTATGTAGTATTAGAATTAATTGTTCTTTAAGTGTTTGGCATAATTCATATGTAAATACCTGGGCTCTGGAGATTTTTTTCTTAGAAAGTTTATTGATGGCTTCTTCAATTTCATTTAAAAAAATTATTACTATATTTTATTTTTCCAAATACACGTAAAGGTAGTTTTCAAGATTCAGTTTTGTAAGACTTGTGCTTTAAATTTTTCTGCCTCTTTTCCTTGCCTACTCATTTCCCTAAACAGCATGCAATCTGATAAAGGCTAAATATGTGCAAGTCTTTTAAATATATTTCCATATTTGTCATGTTGTGCAAGAAAAATCATGCCAAAAGTAAAAAACACATTAGGAACAAATAAACAAACAAACAAACAAAAAAATGAAAATACTACATTTTGGTGTATATTCAGTCTCCTTAGTTCTCTCTCTGGATGTGATTGGCATTTTCCCATAACTCTACTACAATTGCCTTGAATCACTGTGTTCTTGAAAAAAGCCAAGTCTATCACTGTTTATCATCCCATCATCTTGCTCATATTGGTGATGTAGCAAAAAAATATTACTTTTGCTTACTTTACTCGGCATCACTTCATATAAATCTTTTCAGGCTTTTCTGAAATTTGCTTGCTCATCATTTTTTGCACAACAATAATATTCCATTAAATTCATATATCATAAATTATTTAACCATTTCCCAATATTGGGCATCCATTCAATTTCCAATTCCATGCCTCTACCAAAAAAAAAAAAAAACAAAACCCTGGAACAAACATTTTTGCACATGCGGATCCTTTCCCTCATTTTATGATCTCTTTGGGATATTGACACAGTAGTGACACTGCAAAATCAAAATCAAAATGCAGAATTTTATATTTGAATTTCATTTTCTAAAATGGTATCTGGTTATTTAAATATTTTATTTTCTTTCCTCTTAATTGGGGCCATTTGTAGTTTTGTAAATATTCATCTATTTTACTTAGATTATCAGAATGTCATTCAGTTAGGCATAATAGCTCCTAATACTTTACTTTTTCTTCATTGGTGGGGAGTTCACTCAAAATCTCTGATGCTGGTAATTTGATTTTCTTCTTTCCTTTCTCTAATGAAATTAACTGAAGATTTGTTTGTTTTGCTTTTTCTCATAAAACCAGATATTAATTTTATTAAATTGTTTTCTTACTTTTGATTTTCTTAATCTGTTGTATAGTTTTCAGAGTTTCCAACTTGGTTAATTGAGGGTTTTTAGTTTGTCCTTTTTTTAAGTTTTTTTTTTTTACTTGCATTACAAATTTATGGATCTTTTCTCTATGTAAGCAGCTAGAGTTGCAAAATTTCCCTTAAGAATTGTTTTTGCTACATACCTTAAATATGAATATGTGGTCTCATTATTGTCATTCTCTTGGATGAAATACTTGATTGTTCTTATGATCTGCTGTTTGAGCCAACCAATTTTTAGGATTAGATTACTTAGATTCCAATTACATTTTAGTCTATTTTTCTATGGTCCTTTACCAGTAAAATTTATTGCACCATAATAGGAAAATAATGCACTTAATATTTCTTCATTTGTTTTTTTTTATGCCCTAATATACAACCCATTTTTGTAAAGTGCCATATATAATGTATTTCTTCCTTTTCCTATTCAGTTTTCTCTAGTGTTCTATCATAGCTAAATTTTCTAATATTCTTTTCACCTCCTTAAGTTCTTTCTTGCTTATTTTGTGGTTAGATTTATCTATTTCTCAGAAAGGGAGATTAAAACTTCCTACTAGGAAAAGTTTGCTGTGTGGTGCACAAAATTTTCTCTAAGAAATTAGATGCAATCTCACTTGGTGCAACAACTTCATTGTTGATATTCCCCTTTGGCAAGACATTGTTGCCTTATCACTTTTAATGAAATCTATTTACATTTTTACTTTTTTATGAGATCAGAATTGCTACCTTTTTTTTTTTTTAACTTCAGCTGAAGCACAACATATGTTGCTCTAGTTTTTTAACTTCATTTCATATGTATTTCTTGGCTTCAAAAGTGCTTCCTTTAAATGACATACTGTAGAATTAATCTACTCTACTATCTAATTCTGTGGTATGGGAGAGTTCATCCCTTTCAGCTTCACAATTACACAGTTCCACAGTTCCTTCCATCCTATTTTCTTCCCAGTTTATACTTTTCTTTTCTCTTTCCACCTTTTCCCTCTGTAGTTTGTTTATAACACAAGTGCCCTCAACTTGCCCTCCTTTGCATCACCACTCCTCTTTCCATTTCTCCTAGTATTTCTGCCCTCTTTTCTATTTAGCTCCTCCATTTTCTTTCCTCCTTTCTGCTTTTATTTCATTATAGGGTAAGGTAAATTTCTAAACCCAGGTGAGCGAATATGTTATTTCTTCTTGGAGCTAAACTGATGAAATTAAGCTTCAGACAGTGTTTATCCCACTTCCTTCTTTCCCTCTATCCAGATACATCTTTTGTGCCTCTTCATGTGATCTAATTTACCTCCCCTTTCCTCTTGTCTCAGTACAATCTTTTTCCCACCCCTTAATGTCTTTTTCTTCGTTATCAACACATCAGAGTCAATTGAAACCTACATCTGTTTATGTTCCTTCTTATTGCCCCAAGAAAAGATACAGTTCTCAAGAGTTAAAATATCATTTTCCCAACTACAGATAGAAACAGTTTAACCTTTAAATAATATGTATTTTTCTCCAGTTTACTTTTTGCTGGATTCTTTCAATAACTATTTTCCCAAGTACCTTTATTGATTGTAATTTTTATTGCATTATGGTCTGAAAGGGATGAATTTATTGTTTATGGGGGTTCCCCCTCAGCACATGGTCATTTTCTATGTAGATGCCATGTACATGGGACAAAAATATAATCCTTTCAATTTTTATTCTCCAGAGGCCTATTATATTTTCTAAAATTCTTCTAATATTTTCTGAAATTCTACTAATATCTTAAATTTCTTTCTTAGTTATGAACAGGTTTATGTAGTTCTGAAAAATTTGAAGTCAATTAATTACTAGCAAATCTTTTTCATTTACCCTTTAAAAATAATTTGTATATTATGCCATTTAATAGTTAAATGTTGAATATTGAAACATATATGTTTCCTCTCATCAGTACTTTTAATTAGCCCTAATTTTCCTTTGGATTTTCTGAGATATGGATAGGTCTACCCCTGCATTTTTTTTAACCTCAGTTAAACTAGAATAGATTCTGCTTCAGTCATTAATTTTAATTTTTTCTCTCTTTCCCTCTCTCCCTCCTTACCTCCTCTTTGTCTCTGTCTCTGTCTTTGTCTTTCTCTGTCTTTCTCTTTTTCAAATATGTTTCTTCTAAAATATCTGGTTTCTAATCCATTCTCCTATCCATTTCTATTTTATGAATGAGTCCATCCCATTCAGATTACTAACTCTGTATTTTATTTCTTTCTGTTTTCTTCTTCTTAGACTTTTCTTTTAGTTTTATCTTGTTCCTTTTCAAAAGTCTGTTTTGCTTTTGATCACTGTTTCTCTTAATACACCACCCTTCAGCAGTCCTCTCCTTTTTCCTGTTCCCTTCCCCTTCTGCATTTGGGATTTTTCTTCCCAACTTAGTATGCATATGTATTCTTAGGATTTCTATTCCATATTGTTGGGATTTCTCTTCCCACCTGAGTATGCATATGCATTCTTCCTCTATGAACCAGTTCAGTTGAGAGTGAAGTTCAAGCATTGCCTCCCCTGCCCCATTTATACCCCCAGTGTAGAAAGCTGGAACTCTGGAGAAGTATACTTGAAACAAGGTGTTAACTTGGTGGAATTGATGAGATAATGCTTCTCTAGTTCACATATATCTAGTATGATATAATGATATAATCACTCTAGATTGGTTTATACTCAGTGTACTGTAATGATGTAATTGTAATAGGTTATTTAAACTGGTGATAAAGTCAGACTCAGAAGGAGATTGGTTGTGACTGGCAGACTGTCCGACTGCTGGAGGAATTGGGTCAGACTGAGACTGGGTGAGACTATGACTGACACAGACTGTGAAGAGGACCAATTTGGACTCTATTCTTGTCCATCCTCATAGTGACTATCAAGCTGAGACCAAGGCCCTTCTGGAGAATCTCCAGAAAACGATGCACAAGAGAATTCTAAGCAGTTGTTGATGTTATTTAGAGGTTGACAAATCAATGTAATAATACAATATGCAGTATTCAATGATTATCAGGAGGATGACTGAGATAGAAGCCAAAATTCTTGTTATTCAAGTCAGAACAATCCCTAGGTAAAAAACCCACTCTTGCTTTTGTTATCCAGAGAAAATCAGATCAAACAGGAAAAGGTGGTGGAAAGGAATAGAGCTCTGCAAAAAAAAAGCTGAGAAATATAGAACAATGCTGAGGTGAGCATGGGTTCTTTCCTTTTTTTTCTGAACGATGTTTCTTTTCCTCAATTATATGTAAAACAATTTTACTCTTAAGATTTTTTTAAAGTTTTAGTTATAGATTTTCTCCTCTCACTTTTCTGTCCTTCCCCCCTTTTTCCCCTCCCTCCCGCAGTATTAAACAAGTGGTATTAGTTATACATGTGCAGCTATGCAGACCTATTTCCATATTGCTTTTGTTATGAAGGAAAATATTGACTTAAAAAAAGAAAGGAAAAATTAAGTGAATATAATATAGTGTGCTTTGATTCAGTTTTTTTTTCTCATCAAGTATTCCTTTTATTGAGAAAGATAATTTGTTCATCTAAGAAAAGATAAAAAAAATATCAATTTATACAATGTAGGTGCAAGAAGTGAATAAAGACTCACAACTCAAGAAACCATTGACTTACTCTTCAACTGTGTACAACATTTTTCTGTTATTTAGTTCAGTTGCCTTATTGTAAAAACAACATTTAATAATTGTATAGAAACATGAGAGAGCTAACTAACATGATCATAGAGTATTTTGAAAATAAGTCTTACCCAAGATACAATTAGAAATATAATGTGAAGTTCCAATGTTTCTTTTCCATAGTACTTTCTCTGTCAGTGCATAGCATCTTCCATCATGGTTCCTTTGGAATTGTCTTGGTTTATTTATTATATTGCTGAGAATTGCCAAGTCCTTCATAGTTGACCATTGTAAAATGTTGCTATTTCTGTATAGGATGTTTTGGTTTTGCTCCCTTTAGTTTTTATTTAGTTGTGTAATTCTTTACAAGTTTTTCTCTGAAATGAGCATACTCATGATTTCTTATAGAACACTAGCAATCTATTAAAATTATGCAACACAGCATATCCCATCATTTCCCATCTGATGGGCATCATTTCAATTTCTGATTCTGCACTCTTGGAAAAAGAATTGCTATAAGTATTTTGTTCAAATGTTTCCTTTTCTATTTTATAAAAAATCTCTAAGAAAAAGAGCTAGTAGTGATATTGTTGGATTAAAGAGGATGCACAAGTTTTATATTCCTTTAGACATTACTCCAAATTTATATCTAGCATGGTTGAATCAAACCATACCTCCACTACTTGTGTGTTCATGTCACAATTTCCAAACATACCTCCTTCATTTATTATAAATGTTTTTCTTTATTCTTCTCTATTCTTTTGATGTTTTAGGGCTTGTTTTCACATGACTATACATGACTTTGAATTCTCCATCTGAAAACTGTGTTTTCATATGTTTTGAGTATTGGGAAATGACTTCTATTCTTATACGTTTGATCCAGTTCTCCATATAGTTGAGAAATGAGGCCTTTTTTTTTCAGAGATCCTTGATTGTAAACAAAAATCCCAGCTTTCTACTTTCCTTCTAATCTTGATTGCATTGAATTTGATTGTTTAAAACCTTTGTAATTGATAAATCTAAAAGTATCCATTTAAATCTTACAATGTTTTTCTTTTCTTACTATGTCATAAATTCTGCCCTTATGCATAGACTTGACCAATAAACTTTTACTTGCTCCCTAATTTGTTTGTGATATCACCGTTAATGAATCAACCTATCTAATTTCTCCTTATATTGCTATACAGTGTGACATGGTGGGTCATACCTACTTTCTGTTGTGTTGTTTTCAGGTTTTCCCAGGAGCTAATTTGGGTTTATTACACACTAAAATACTCTAGCCAATTATATCTGTGAATTATTGATTTAATCTAACCAGTAAACCACCAATTTATTTCTTAGACAATACAAGATTGTTATATTGTTAGACAATACAAGATGATTACTCTTGAAAATATGGTTTGAAATGTGGTACAGCTAGGGCAGCTTCTTTCACAATTTTTTTCATTGATACCCTTGATATTATTGAAATTATATTCCTATTAGAAATATATTTTTCCAGATGACCTCTGTTATTTTTTCTAGATACATAAAATAAAATTTTGTTACTGAACAAGGATATCCATTGAGTTTGAAATGTCATTTTTATTCAATGAATTCATCATACTCCTGAACAAGAAATATTTTTCTAAGTGTTTAGTTCTGGCTTCGACCTTTGTTTTGTAATTGTGTTATTATTTCTGCATTTGCCTTAAGAAATAGATTCTCCTGTATTTTATATTTTTTACAGTTATTTTGTTTTGTTTTGTTTAGATTTTAATACTATTTTGTTTTCCCAAATACATGTAAACAATGTTTTCAACATTCATTTTGGGTAAGTCTTTGTGTTCCAAATTTTTTCTTCCTTCCTTCCTGACCTCCCCTCTCTCTAAGATAGGAAGCAATCTTATATTGGTTAAACACATGTAACACTTTTAAGCATATTTCAATGTTTATCATGTTGTACAAGAAAAATCAGATCAAAGGGGAAAAAAACATGAGAAAAGAAAAAGAAAGAAACCTTGTAGAACACTATAAGTGTTCTATAAGTGAACACTTATAGAACAAGTGAAAATCCTGTTTTAATCCAACCCAGTACCACTAGGCTCCCTTTGTGTGCATTATTTTTATTATCTCCTTCAATATTCTTGAAATATTTTTCTTCCAGATGAATTTTATTATTATTTTTCTACCTCTACTTTTATGTAGTGTACTTTTAAATATGACTGCTGACAGTCTTTAAATCTTATTTGGAAAACTATTTGTTCATAATGACAACTGGACTATTTTTTTTTACAAGAGAGGAACTGGAAGATATGAAAGACAAAAGTTTTAATCAATTTGTGATACATATTAACTTGAGTATTAGAGGTTAAAACTGAGAGAATAAATTGCTATGATTTCTTCATCTGGAAATTGTTTTTATTATCTTCTCTGCCCATATTTTTTTTCTTTTGGCACAGATCTGAAATCCCTTGTTCTAATAATTTCCTTATATGATTACCCTTTATGTCTAAAGCAAGAACACATTTGGTTGTTGAACCTTTTCTTGATGTAGTTAACTTTCTTGTTGTAGTTTTATTTTTTTGATGTAGTTATATTATCTCTAATTATCTTTGTTGTTTATATATATGTGTGTGTGTGTGTATATTTGCATGTGTGTTTGTGTTATCCACACACAAAGTAAATATATATATATATATATATATATATATGAGTTGGGATTGTTTGTGTGTGGGTGAATATATTTGTTATGGCCACATGTGTTTGTGTGTGGGTGGGTGGGGGTTAATGTTGATGTCAGTTTTACTTTATAGAATTGAAAACAATATGGCTCCTTAGAAAAATGTCAATATCTTTTCCAATTCAGGCTTTCCAGTAATTCTTCCAGATTTCACAAAGAGTACTGACACATCAGAAATTATTCTGTGACCATTAGAAATCTAGTCAGTTCTCTGATTATGAACTGGTAATGCATCTTATTTATCTAGGGAAATGTACTAGTGATTCTGAGCTTGTCATAGACTGTCCCTAACAGGTATTTCTAGCCTTGCCATGTTGTTATTCTGCACACTTCATACTGTATTCACTCTGTTTTACTGGCTTTTCCCAAATATCCCCTTTCATTGACTCACTATCACATCTATACATGCTGCTCTTCTCCGAGAATGCCTGAACCCTCCTTTCTCCTTCTGCAAAGCTCATCTTTCCTTCAAGAATAATTTCAAAATCTCCTTGAATCCTCTTTGTTATATCCCAATAACAGGAAGTCATATTCTCATGCTCATTTTTATTTGTAAAGTTATTCTATTCTAAAGAAATTCTAATTACAGTGTTTTTTTTTAATTGTTTTCTTCCCTTCCATTTCCTGATTTAATTCTATGTTCCTGAAAGGGAGAGTTACCATGTCTTTAAAACTCTCTCAAGCTCACAGAAGCTACAGAGACCATTTGAATGTATATAGTTCTTCCCTGAATGAAGTATAAAAGTGGTCCTTGAGGACCAGGTAGTACAGAGATAGATTATTGTAAACTTCAAAATCTGAGTTCTAAAAATTAGTAGAAGATATAAATTGGAATAACTGGCAAAGGAAGGAACAAACTTTTCTTTTTCAAAATTTGTAGGGAGCAGTGGAAAATAAAAACAAAAAAGGAAGAAACTGACAAAAATGATGGAACTGTGAGAAATTTGGAACAAGAACAAGACATAAGTGTACAAAATAAATATGATTCAAATACTGGTAAAGACTAAATTATCTCATACATAACTAATTGATGCAGAGATTGAGGAATATTTGCGTTCTTAAAAGTGTCTTAAGGGAATGAAACAAAGATAACAGAGACATTAGGAGTGATGACAGTGTTAACTGAAAATACATATTTATGTGAATTGAATCTAGCAATGGTGCTAGATTTATATTCATCGACAGTTTTGATGAGAAGTTGTTCAAAATAAACTGGCTGGTAAGAAATATATTAAAACATACTTTTTTGAGTTCTTCCCTTAAGAATATTTTCACACCAATAAAGATCTTCCTTAAGCAAGCCTTTTTGCTTATTAATCTCTTATAAGTTCATTTTGTTAATTTCTTACCAAAATTGTGAATTGGTCTCTTTCTCTTGTCGTCCATTCTTTTCTACCACTTCCCTTTCTTTTTTTTTGAATTTCCCCTTTTGCTCCACTTTCCTTTCTCTTTCCATTTCTCTTTCTTATTGTTTTCTAACATTTTTTTCTTTATTATCTGTTGAGAAAAAGCAGGAGAAATAAGTAGATTCTTTAAAAGTCAATATAAGATGACAGGCTAAACTTTAGTCAATGAGATCCTTAAAATCTTATTGTTACAAATATAGAACTGTATTTTCACTCATTTTAGGCCATTAGAAATTAGGGGATGAACATATCTTACATCAGAATTGGCTTAAAGAGAAAAATATTAGACACATTCAATTTATGATGAAACTTCTCCCTCCTCATCGAAAAGTGGGAGGGGAAAAGTGAAAAGGAAGGAGTAAACTAAGCAAAAGAGAATACAGAAGTTGTGAGGAAAAGGGGTAAGATGGGGGAGGAACTCTAAGGTGGAGAGAGGGATACTAAAAAGGGAGGGCTGTGAGAAGAAAGTGGTGCTCACAAATTTAATACTGGGGAGGGGAATAAAGGGAAAAGAAAGGAGAAAAGCATAAGCAGGGGTTAACAAGATGGCAAGTAATACAGAATTGATCATTTTAACCATAAATGTGAATGGGGTAAACTCCCCCATAAAGAGATACTGGTTAGCAGACTGGATTAAAAGCCAGAATCCTCCAATATGTTGTTTACAGGAAACACACTTGAAGCAGGGTGATACATAGAGAGTAAAGGTAAAAGGTTGGAGCAGAATCTACTATGCTTCAGGTGAAGTTTAAAAAAAAAAAAAAAAAGCAGGGGTATGCCTTCCTGATCTCAGATCAAGCAAAAGCAAAAATTGATCTAATTAAAAGAGATGAGGAAGTGCACTATATCTTGCTAAAGGGTAGCATAGATAATGAAGCAATTTCAATATTAAACATATATACACCAAGTGGTGTAGCTTCTAAATTCTTAAAAGAGGAATTAAGAGAGCTACAGTAAGAAGAAACAGATAGCAAAACTGTAATAGTGGGCGATTTCAATGCACTCTCAGAATTAGATAAATCAGACCACAAAATAAATAAGAAAGACGTCAAAGAGATAAATAGAATATTAGAAAAGTTAGCTATGATAGATCTTTGGAGAAAACTACATGGAGACAGAAAGTAGTACACTTTCTTCTCATCAGTTCATGGAACCTATACAAAAATTGACCATATATAGGACATAAAAACCTCAAACTCAAATGCAGTAAGGCAGAAATAGTAAATGCATCCTTTTCAGACCATGATGCAATGAAAATTATATTCAATAAAAAGCTAGGGGAAAATAGACCAAAAATAATTGGAAACTAAATAATCTCATCCTAAAGAATGATTGGGCAAAACAGCAAATCATAGACATAATTCATCCAAGAAAATGACAATAATGAGATGCCATACAAAAATGTGTAGGATGCAGCCAACACGGTAATAAGGGGAAATTTTATACTCTAGAGGCCTACTTGCATAAAATAGAGAAAGAGAATTCAATGAATTGGGCTTGCAACTAAAAATGCTAGAAAAGGAACAAATTAACCCCCGCTCCCAGTCAAACACTAAACTTGAAATTCTAAAATAAAAGGAGAGATTAATAAAATTGAAAGTTAAAAAAATATTGAATTAATTAATAAAACTCAGAATTGATTCTATGAAAAAACCAACAAAATAGACAAACCCTTAGTAAATCTGATTAAAAAAAGGAAAGAGGAAAATCAAATTGTTAAGTCTTAAAAATGAAAAGGGAGAACTCGCCCCTAAAGAAGAGAAAATTAGAGCAATAATTAGGAGTTACTTTGCCAAACTTTATGCCAATAAATTTGATAACTTAAATGAAATGGAAGAATACCTTCGAAAACATAGCTTGCCCAGATTAACAGAGAAAGAAGTAAATTGGTTAAACAGTCTCATCTTAGAAAAAGAAATAGAACAAGCTATTAATCAACTTCCTAAAAAAAATCCCCAGTACCAGATGGATTTACATGTGAATTCTACCAAAATTTAAAGAACAATGAACTCCAATAGTATATAACCTATTTGAAAAAATAGGGATTGAAGGAATCCTACCAAATTCCTTTTATGACACAGACATGGTACTGATACCTAAACCAGGAAAATAGAGAAAGAAAATTATAGACCAATCTCCCTAATGAATATTGATGCTAAAATCTTAAATAAAATATTAGCAAAAAGATTACAGAAAATCATCTCCAGGATAATATACAATGACCAAGTCAGATTTATACCCGGAATGCAGGGCTAGTTACATATTAGGAAAACTATAAGCATAATTGACTTTTATCAATAACCAAATTAAAAAAAACCATATGGTCATCTCAATAGATGCAGAAAAAGCACTTGATAAAATCCAACATCCATTCCTAATGAAAACACTTGAGAGTATAGGAATAAATGGACTTTTCCTTAAACTAGTCAGGAGTATATGTACTTAAAACTGTCAGTAAGCATCGTATGTAATGGGGATAAACTGGAACCTTTCCCAGTAAGATCAAGAGTAAACAAGGTTGCCCACTATCACCATTATCATTCAATATTGTATTAGAAATGCTAGCCTCAACAATAAGAGTTGAGAAAGAGATTAAAGGAATGAGAGGAGGTAATGAGGAAACCAAATTATCACTCTTTGCAGATGATATGATGGTATACTTAGAGAACCCCAGAGATTCTACTAAAAAGCTATTAGAAATAATTCACAACTTTTTGTAGTGGCTAGAAACTGGAAAATGAATAGATGCCCATCAATTGGAGAATGGTGGGGTAAATTGTGGTATATGAATGTTATGGAATATTATTGTTCTGTAAGAAATGACCAGCAGTATGAATACAGAGAGGCTTGGAAAGACTTACATGAATTGATACTGAGTGAAATGAGCAGAACTAGGAGATCATTATATACTTCAACAATAATACTGTATGAGGATGTATTCTGATGGAAATGGATATCTTTGACAAAGAGAAGATCTAATTCAGTTCCAATTGATCAATGATGGACAGAATCAGCTGCACCCAGAGAAGGAACACTGGGAAATGAGTGTAAACTGTTTGCATTTTTGTTTTTCTTCCCAGGTTATTTTTACCTTCTGACTCCAATTCTTCCCTTGCAACAAGAGAACTGTTCTGTTCTGCGTACATATATTGTATCTAGGATATACTTTAACATATTTAACATGTATAAGACTGCCTGCCATCTAGGGGAGGGGGTGGAGGAAGGGAAGGATAAAGTCGGAACAGAAGTGAGTGCAAGGGATATTGTTGTAAAAAATTACCCATGCATATGTACTGTCATTAAAAAGTTATAAAAAACTTAAAAAATATAAAAATAAAATTCCTGGGTTTGTCTTGGTAGGTATACTTCCAAATATTTTAGATATTTTATAGTTATTTTAAATGGGATTTCTCTGTTACTGTTGAGCTTTGTTGGTAACATGGAAATGTTGATGATTTTTGTGCATTTTTTCCTACAACTTTGTTAAAGTTAATTGTTTCTAGTTAGTTGATTATTTGGGATTCTTGAAATATACAATAGAATCATCTGCCAAGAGTGATAGTTTTGTTTCTTCATTACCTATTGCAATTCCTTTTTTCTTCTTCTTTTGCCAAAGTTAACAGTTCTGGTAGAATACTGAATAATAATGATAATAAAATGGGCATCTTTGTTTTACCTCTGCTCTTAATGAAAATGCTTGTATCTTATTCTGAATAAGCTCCTAATTATTACTTTTTTTCTTCATTGGTGAGGAGGTCACCCTTTTAATTTTTGATACTGGTAATTTGGTTTTGTTCTTTCCCTTCTGTAATTAATCAAAGATTTGTCTGTTCTGTTTGTTCTCTTAAAACCAGCTATTACTTTTATTTATTAGTTAAATTGTTTTCTTCCTTTTGATTTTCTTAATCTATTTTAATAGTTTTCAGAATTTCCAATTTGGTTAATTGAGGGTTTTTAGTTTGTCCTTTAAAATTTTTTTACTTGCATTCCAAATTTGTGGATCTTTTCTCTATATTATTCATGGTAAGCAACTAGAGATGCAAAATTTCCCCTAAAAACTGTTTTGCTACATCCCTTAAGTTTGAATATATTGTCTCATTGTCATTCTCTTGGATGAAATACTTGATTGTGCTTATAATCTGTTGTTTAAGCCAACCATTCTTTAGGACTGGGTTGCTTAGATTCCAATTAAGTTTTGGCCTATTTTTTCATGGTCCTTCATTAAAAGTAATATTTATTGCACCATAATAGAAAAATAATGCATTTAATATTTCTTCAGCCTTTCTTCATTTTTTTATGCTCTAATATAAAACCAATTGTTGTATAGATGCCTTGTATAATGTATTCCTTCCTGTTCTCATTCAGTTTTCTCTAGCGTCTATCCTAGCTAAATTTTCTAATATTCCTTTCACCTCCTTAACTTCTTTCTTGCTTATGTGGTTAGATTTATCTATTTTTGAGAGAGGGAATTTAAGATTTTGATGTGTGACTCATAACTTTTTCTCTACGAATCTAGATGTCATCCTACTTGGTGCATATGTTTAGTTTTGATATTTCTTCATTATTGATGGTCCCCATTAGCAAGACATTGTTGCCTTCCTTATCACTTTTAATTAAATCTATTTACACTTCATCTCTTTGTTGAGATTAGGATTGCTACCTCTGCTTTTTTCTTTTTCTTTTTTTACTTCAGCTGAAACATAATATATGCTGGTCCGGTCTTTTACCTTTATTTCATATGTATTTCTCTGCTTCTAAAGTGTTTCTTATAAGTGACATATTGTAGAATTCTCTAACCTACTCTACTATCTGCTTCTGTTTTATAGGAAAGTTCATCCCTTTCACCTTCACAATTACACAGTTACACAGCTGTGTATTTCCTTCCATCCTATTTTCTCCCCAGTTTATGCTTTCTTTTCTCTTCCCATCCTATCACTCCTTAGTTTGTTTATAACACACAGTGCCCTCAACCTCTCCTCTCTTCCATCACCCCTCCTCCTCTTTCCCTTTCTCTTAGTGTTTCTGCCCTCTTTTCTATCTAGCCCCTTCATTTTCTTTCCCCCTTTCTCCTTCTACTTCATCAGAATGTAAAATAAATTTCTCCACCCAGATGAGTGAATATGTTATTTCTTCTTGGAGCTAAAACTTCTGAGATTAAGCTTCAGATAGTGTTCGTCCCACTTCCTTCTTTCCCTCTATTCTGATCGACCTTTTGTGCCTCTTCATGTGATCTAATTTATCTCAGTTTACATCTCCTTTCATCTTTATCCAGTACAATCCTTTTCCCACTCTTGAATATCTTTTTCTTTGATATCAAATCAGAATCAATTGAAACCTACACCATGTGTTTATATGGCCCCTCTTATTGCCCCAAGAAAAGATACATTTCTCAAGAGTTACAAAGGCCATTTTCCCATCTACAGATGTGAACAGTTTAACCTTTAAACAATATATATTTTTCCCCAGTTTACCTTTTGTGGATTCTTTCAATGACTATTTTGCCTTCCAGTTTTGGAATGCCAGGGCAGTTTTCTTTGATCTCTTGAAGAATGCTATCCAGGCTCTCTTTTTTATTGGCCTTTTTTTTTCATAGACTAATAATTTTAAAATCATGTCTCCTGATCTGTTTTCCAGATCAGCTGTTTTTCCAATGAAGTATTTTACATGTTCTTCCTTTTTTCCTTCTTTTTGGTTTGACTGATTCTTGATGTCTCCTAAGAGTCATTAGCTTCCATTTATCTGGTTCTCATTTTTAATGTGGGATTTTCTTCTGTTAGCTTTTGTGTTTCTTTTTTTTCACTTAATTAGTTCTACTTTTAAAGGTGTTTTATTCAGTGTTGTTGTTGTTGACATTTAGCCCATTTTTTAAGTAACTGTTTTCCTTTTCCAAGCTGTTGACTCTCTCTTGCATACTCTCATTTCTTTTCCCAGTCTTTCTTCTACATCTCTTATTTGTCTTTTAAAATCTTTTATAAGCCTTTTCAAGAGGCCTCTTTGGGCTTGAGACCAATTCCATTACTCTTTTGAGATTTCTTCAATGGACATTTTGTCATCATCTGAGGGAGTCTTTTAGTTTTCTCTGTCACCCCAGTAGCTTTTCAGGTTCTTTTCTGTTTCTTGCTCATTTTCTTTTCCCAGATTATGTAACTTCTATGGTTGAATATTGCTCCTGGGGTGCAGCTGTCCCAAGCTTCTTATGCACCTCTGAGCCTTGGCTTGGAGTACAGGGACTCCTTGTGTTTGGTGTCTTGCTCCCAGCAGTGGGCAGCCCTACCTGGTCTCTGCAGGCAATAGCCTGGTTTCCTGGGCTGGCAATTTGCCTGGGTGCTGCCCTGCTGGTCTCTCTAGCACTGAGCCAGGATAGAGGACCTCAGTTTCTGATCTGCTGTGACTCAGACCCTCTCACTGGCTTTTCCGGACACCATCTGAGCTGGGCTGAACACCCCCTTTCCCTCAATGACAGTGACCCTTCTTGAAATCCTTCTAGTCTATCTTGAGGTAGAGAATGGTTTCTTTCCATCAGACTCTGTCAGAGACTTGGTTTCATGTGGTTTTCAAAGTTAATTGGGCTTCTATCTGCCATCTCTCTGCCATCTCCATCATCTTGGCTCCACCTTCAGAACTGCCGTAACTATCATTTCTTTCTCTCATTTTTCTTCTACCTCTCTTGACTTGATTTTTATAATCCTCTTTGAGATTCAACGAACCTTTTGAGCTTGAGACCACTTCATGTTCCCCTTTGAGGTTTCACATATAGGCCTGATGATGCTTTTGCTGTCCTTTAGTAATTTTGTGTTCTGACCTTCCCTGTTACCATGGCAGCTTTCTCTCTTTATGCCTTTCTTTTTTAATATAATTTTATTATTTAATTATATATTTATATATATATATTATATTTACATATATTTATTATTATTATATATTTATATATTATATTATATAATATATATATATATTATATAATATAATTAATATAAAAGTAAGCACTGCTCTCAGGAGACACTGTCCTGTTTCTTTTCAAGGGAGAAAGGGGCATCTTTCTGGTTTTCTGAGCAGGAAGCAGCAGTGCTTCCAGCTTTCCCTCTGGGCTGGATTCGACTGGCCTAGCTCACCTATGGCCTCTCAGCTTGCCTTGTACTTGGGTTAGAGGTCTCATAGCTAGCCTGCTGACCCTCTGACTCTCTGGACCAGGACTGAGGAGCGTCAGCTGCTGATCTGCATTGTGGCTAAAATCTCCTTTCAGATCCCATGCATCCTGCTTTTAGTGGTCCTGCTCCCTTTTTAGTAAAGTGACACAGACTTTTCTTGAAGTCCTCCAACAATATCCTAAGTTCAAAAATGATTTCTCCCAGAATTTTTGTGTGTTCTGTCCCTCCAGAATTCAGCTCGAGGTTTGAGTTAGCTTTGTTACCAAGGGAAACTGGAAAGAACTCTGGCAACTGCCTGGATTTTCTTCGCCATCTTGCCTCCACTGTTTACATGCTTATTAATTTCCATGTTTTCTTTTCTGTATATCTCTTAATTCTCCTAAGTTTGCACTTTAATATTTCCTTGTACTTCTAGTCTTTTTATCTAAGTTTTTCTGAAAAAGTTATTTTTCACCATAAGCCTACTTCTTTGGATGAAAGGATTCTGCGGGCATTATTCTCTTATAGAGCAAGATGCAAAATCAAATGCAAGCCTGATTACTGCATTTTCTAATTTGAATTTTTCCTAAGAGGTTGTGGTTACACCCATATACACAACACACACAGGCACACACGGATACACACAAACACACGGATACACACAAACACACAGATATAGTTGGATAGATAGGTAGTTATTTTTTCTTCTTCTTTTTTTTTATTATAACTTTTTATTGACAGAACATATGCCTGGGTAATTTTTTTACAACATTATCACTTGCACTCACTTCTGTTCTGACTTTTTCCTTTCCTCCCTCCACCCCCTCCCCTAGATGGCAAGCAGTCCTATACATGTTAAATATGTCACAGTACATCCTAGATACAATATATATGTGCGTAGAACTGAACAGTTCTCTTGTTGCACAGGGAGAATTGGATTCAGAAGGTAAAAAATAACCTGGGAAGAAAAACAAAAATGCAACCAGTTTACACTCATTTCCCAGTGTTCCTTCTCTGGGTATAGCTGTTTCTGTCCATCATTGATCGATTGGAATTGAGTTAGATCTTCTCTTTGTTGAAGATACCTGCTTTCATCAGAGTATATCCTCATACAGTATCATTGTTGAAATATATAATGATCTCCTGGTTCTGCTCATTTCATTTAGCATCAATTCATGTAAGTATCTCCAAGTCTCTCTGTATTCATCCTGCTGATCATTTCTTACAGAATAATAATATTCCATAACATTCATATACCACAATTTACCTAACCATTCTCCAATTGATGGGCATTCACTAATTTTCCAGTTTCTAGCCACTACAAAAAGGGCTGCCACAAACATTTCGGCACATACCAGTCCCTTTCACTTCTTTAGTATCTCTTTGGATATAAGCCCAGTTGTAGCACTGCTGGATCAAAGGGTATGCACAGTTTGATAACTTTTGGGGTATAATTTCAAATTGCTCTCCAGAATGGTTGGATTGGTTCACAACTCCACCAACAATGCATCAATGTCCCAGTTTTCCCGCATCCCCTGATAGTTATTTTTTAACTCAGACCTTCTGCGTATAGGCTAAATGTTTCTAGAATCTTTTATTGTTTTTAGCACATTTCAAGTTTTTAATAAGAAAATTATTTCTATTTTTACTCTCCTTGCTGGAATAAGAATTCATTATTTGACAAAAATTGCTGGGGTATTTGGAAAATAGTATGGCAGAAAGTAGGCAACAACAAACACCTAACACCCTATGCCTAGATAATATCTGAATGGGTTCATGATTTAGACAAAAAGGATGAAACCATAAGCAAATTAGGAGAACAAGGGATTATGTACCTCTCAGATTTCTGAAGAAAGGAATAATTTATGACCAAAGAAAAATAATTTAACATTATGAAATGTAAAAAGGATAAGTTGTTTGTACTAAGTTTAAAAAGTTTTGTACAACAATATTTCAGAGTCTGATTCTTTTTATACAGCAAAATAATGTTTTGGTCATGTATACTTGTTGTGTATCTAATTTATATTTTAATGTATTTAACATCTACTGGTCATCCTACCATCTAGGGGAAGGGGTGGGGGGTAAGAGGTGAAAAATTGGAACAAGAGGTTTGGCAATTGTTAATGCTGTAAAGTTACCCATGCATATAACCTGTAAATAAAAGGCTATTAAATTAAAAATAAAAAAAAATTGGGAAAAAAAAGAAAAAAAAGTTTTGTACAAATTAAAACTAATAAAGCCAACATTAGAAGGGAAGTAGAAAGCTTGGAAATCATTTTACTGCCAATGTTTCTAATAAAGCTCTCATTTCTAAACTGTATAGTGAACTTACTCAAATTTTTAAAAATACAAACTATTCTCCACTTGATAGATGTTCAAAAGATTTTAGCACCTATGTTTCAGACAATGAAATTAAAGCCATTTCTAAGTATTAAAAAAAGCTCCAAATCAGTATTGATTGATTATTGTTTTCACCTCCACTGCTGGGCACCTCAGACCTGCACCAGGGGATGCCTGTTGATATGGGACAGAAATCCTTTTCTGTAAGACCTGAGATCCAGATTCTGACCTTGAAGTACTCCCTGAACATGGTTTTCCTGAACACCTTCTAGGACAGCAATGAAAAGTTCTGAGATCATAGTTTCCACGAGATGGTTTTATGAACTCTAAAGAGCATCCTATGCTGCCATCAGAAACCTTCTGAACCCCAAAGTCAATAGAAAAAAGAAAGCACACTTTCTCTTTAAGGCTTTCAGCACTCTACTATGTATATTACCATCCAGGTGGTGCTGGTCCTCTTTTACTAATTACATCACTGATATTTTGAAAGCTGTACTACACATATCAAATAAGATTAGGCCCTTTTCCAGTCCATCCTTCATCTTGATTTGATTGCTTGTGATCAGAGGGACTGACTCTGAAGTTGCTACTGAGAGAGGTGATAACTATACTCCAGTTCCAGGGAAATTTGGGCATGGACAGTAGAGTAGGGAGCTCAGAGGTATTTCCTTCCTGCCCATTATTACAGCAAAGGAAACTGCTAACAGAAAAATGAGGGAACATATAGAGATTAGGTTATACACAAAAATACAGGATTAGAATGTGAAGGCAGCAGGACTATACATGAAAATTTTTAGTGAATTTGTGTCTTCTTCTATTATTGTATAATTTACTTCTTTCTTTCTTCTTTCCTTCCTTGTGATGGGCCAGAACTCTGAACTTCTTACAAGGCTCTGAACTTCTTATAAGGTATTAACTAAGTGGAATTGATGAGACAATGGTTATCTAGTTCAATAGTTCTTTAAATTCATTATGCTTGATTTAATCTTACAACAAATAATGGTTTCCTAGTGATATAATGATTGGTTTATACTCTTTGTGGAGCATATAATCAGGGACTGAGAACCACAGGTGAGAAGCTCTCAGAGCCAAGGAGACAGAAATTCATTTTCACCTTCATTCAGGCTCCTGGTGGCAGTATCTCCTCCTGCATTTTTCCATTGAGACCAACACTGGTCTGAAAGGCTCTTCAGAAAGCTGCCCAGCATCAGGAAGGTGATAATAAAGAATCTGGACTTTAACATCTGGCTGTACTTGTGATAATTACTGAATTGAAACGAAGGCTGTTTCCAGAGACCCCCAGGAAAACTGAACAAAGAACACTACACTTCCTTCCTCTTTCTCTTCTTTTTTTCTACTTCTCCTTCATCTTCATTTTTTCTTCTCTTACTCTTTTTCTGTTTTCTTTTTCTCCTCCTCCTTGTGCTCTTCCATACATCTTCCTCTTCCCCTTCCTCTCCTTCCTTATCCCTGATTTCAATGATAATTTAGACCATTTCTTCCAGATTAATTTTGGTATTAATTTTTTAGATTTATAAAATAATACTTTGGTGGTTTGATTAGTATAGCCATGAAAAATTTTAATTTTCACTATAGTGGCTTTGCCTCCCAATGAGCATTTAACATTTCTCAATTTTTAAAAAATTGTATTCATGTGAAAAGTGTTTTGTAATTGTGTTCACATAGTTCTTTTGGGTGTTGGCAGACTCCCAAATATTTTTATACTGTTTGCAAATATTGCAAATGGAATTTCTCTAAACCTTCCTATTGTTTTTTGTTTGTTTGTTTTTTTGCCAATACATTGAAGTGCTTATGCTTTTTCTGGTTGTATTTTATTCCTCTTATTTGTTGCTAATGTGATTTATTGTAATATTTTGAGTAGAGTTTCTAATTGTTCTGCACAATGTCTAGCTCAATACACAATTTCAGCAACATTATATTAGTGTTCCTATTTTCCCACATTCCCTCAAATATTTATTATTATCTTTTCCAGTCATTTTAGCCAATCTGAAAAATGTAAAGGAATACTTTAGAGTTGTTTTCCTTTCTATTTCTGTAAAGAGTGATTTGGAATATTTTTAAACTAGTGATGATTTAATTTTTTGATTTGAAAATTTTCTGTTTATAAGATTTGACCATTTATCAATTGAGGAAAGACTTGCATTCTTATAAATTTGATTCTTCTTTTATTAGAATCACTGGCTATAAAATTGTTTACCTGCTTTCTGCTCCCCTTCTAATCTTGATTGCTTTGGTTTTGTTTGTACAAAAACTTTTTAAATTTTATGTTGTCAAAATTATCTATTTTGCATGTCATAATGTTGTCTAGTTCTTCTTTGGTCATAAATCCCTCCCTTCTCCAAAGATCAGAAAGTGGACAACTACTCCTTGTTCTGCTAATTTTCTTATAGGTAACATCCTTTCTCTAAATCATGAAGTCATTTTGACCTTAACTTGGTATTGGTTGTTAGATGTTGGTCCGTGCCTATAATCTGCCATGCTATTTTTCAATTTCTCCAGCAATCTTTATTAGATAGTGAGTTCTTATCCCAGTAGTTGGAGTCTTTGGTTTTCTCACACACTAGATTACTACATTCATTGATTATTCTGTCTTGTGGACCTCACCTATTCCACTGAACCAATACCAATTCTTAGCCATTACCAAATGGTTTTGATGACCATTGCTTCATAATATGGTTTTAGGTCTGGTATGGCTAGGCAGTCTTCCATTGCATTTTTTCCCATTAATTCCCTTCTTATTCATGACCTTTTGTTGAATTCAGTTGAATTATTTTATTTTTTTCTACTGCTAAAAAGTAATGTTAGTATGATTTGTGTGGTACTGAAAAGTAATGTTAGTATGATTTGTGTGGTACTGAATCAGCAGAGTAATTGAAGGGGAATTGTCATTTTTATTATATTAGCTGAGCCTCTCCATAAGCAAGTGCTATTTTTCTATTTGTATAGATCTAATTTGATTTCTGTGAAAAGTGTTTTGTAATTATGCTCAAATAATCCCTAGAGTTGTCTTGAAAAATCAGACCTCTTCTTTCAAAGTTGTCTTTCACTCCTAGCCATCTATCCTTTTTCATAGCTGTATACTATCCTATCAGCTATGAAATCTTATCACTTTTACTTCTGTAACATCTCTGGCATTTATTCCTTTTTGTTCATAGCAACACAACTTTACATGGATTGTATGTGTGGTGTGTGTGTGTGTGTGTGTGTGTGTGCGCCATCATTTCTTGCCAATTAAATTAAGATGGGATTTTTAAAGAAATTAAAATATTATTAATAGGGTTTTTTAACTGCCAGAGTTAGGACTAGTATCCTACCTCTGAGAGATTTTATAGCGATAGAAGAGAAGAGGGAAAAAAAAGCCCAACTAGCAAAACCAGATAATGCACTAAAATTTTTTGCAAATAAGTAGTATTTGGAAAGTTAGATGGCATGGTAGCTAGAGCATTGCTCCTGAAGTCAGGAGAACCACAGTTCAAATCCAGCCTTAGATAATCATTAGTTTTGTGACCCTAAACAAGTCACTTAACCCTGACTCCCTCTGAAAAAGAAAAAAAAAACTACTAGGCAATTTTGAACCTTCTTGTATCTTTGCATCTTTCAAAGGACAAAGCAGAGTGAGTCTCTTCTTGCATCCCTTTGTAAAATCCTTATTCATGATGAATTGTAGAGACTAAAAAATTCCAGCAGGTGGGTGGGCAAGATTTCCTTTCTATGCTTGTTCCTTTGTATCATTGGAGAAATGTATTTTGGACACATTCTCCAATGTGTTTCTAAAGAGATTTACCCTCTAAAAAGTTGGTAACGCAAAAAGATCTGATGCCACCTTTTTGTTTCCCTGAATATTTAGAAGTTGATTCAAAGTCCATATTGCATTTTTATTTTATTTTATTTTTATTAAGGCTGTTGGGGTTAAGTGACTTGCCCGGGAATCTATCCATTGCACCACCTAACTGCCTCCCCATATTGCATGTTTTAAAATTCAACTTTAGGGAGAGGCTTTTGAGGAAAGGATTATCTGCTACAGAAATCTTTCCTGCCTGAAAAATATCATTATCAGGATATAAATTCATAATAATCTAAAGTAGTCATTTTGGCATTGCTTTTTTTTATTATTATAGTAACTTTTTATTGACAGAATCCATGCCAGAGTAATTTTTTTACAACATTATCCCTTGCACTCACTTCTGTTCCGATTTTTCCCTCCCACCTTCCACCCTCTCCCCTAGATGGCAAGCAGTCCTATACATGTTAAATAAATTACAGTATATCCTAGATACAATATATGTGTGAAGATCCAAACAGTTTTCTTGTTACACAGGGAGAATTGGATTCAGAAGTTAAAAATAACCCGGGAAGAAAAACAAAAATGCTAACAGTTTACATTCATTTCCCAGTTTTTTTTTTCCTTTGGGTGTAGCTGCTTCTGTCCATCATTGATCAGTTGAAACTGAATTAGGTCTCTTTGTCAAAGAAATCCACTTCCATAAGATTACATCTTCATACAGTATCGTTGTTGAAGTGTATAATGATCTCTTGGTTCTGCTATTTCATTAGCATCAGTTCATGTAATTCTCTCAAGCTCTCTGTATTCATCCTGCTGGTCATTTCTTACAGAACAATAATCATTCCATAACATTCATATACCACAATTTACCCAACCATTCTCCAATTGATGGGCATCCACTCAGTTTCCAGCTTCTAGCCACTACATCGGGCTGCCACAAACATTTTGGCACATATGGTCCCTTTCCCTTCTTTAGTATCTCCTTGGGGTATATAAGCCCAGTAGAAACACTGCTGGATCAAAGGGTATGCACAGTTTGATAATTTTTTGGGCATAACTCCAGATTGCTCTCCAGAATGGTTGGATTCGTTAACAGCTCCACCAACAATGTATCAGTGTCCCAGTTTTCCCACATCCTCTCAACACTCATCATTATTTTTCCTGTCATCTTTAGCCAATCTGAGAGGTGTGTAGTGAGTATCTCAGAGTTGTCTTAATTTGCATTTCTGATTAATAATGATTTGGAACACTCTTTCATATGAGTGGTAATGATTTCAATTTCATCATCTGAAAATTGTCTGTTCATATCCTTTGACCATTTATCAATTGGAGAATGGCTTGGTTTCTTATAAATTAGTCAGCTCTCTTATTTTTGGAAATGGGCCTTTATCAGAATCTTTAACTGTGAAGATGTTTTCCCAGTTTGTTGCTTCCCTTCTAATCTTGTTTACATTAGTTTTGTTTGTACAGAAGCTTTTTAATTTGATGTAATCAAAATTTTCTATTTTGTGATCAATAATGGTCTCTAGGTCGTCTTTAGTCACAAATTTCTTCCTCCTCCACAAGTCTGGGAGAGAAACTATCCTATGTTCCTCCAATTTGTTTATAATCTTGCTCTTTATGTCTAAATCATGGACCCATTTTGATCTTATCTTGGTATATGGTGTTAAGTGTGGGTCCATGTCTAATTTCTGCCATACTAATTTCCAGTTATCCCAGCAGTTTTTGTCAAATAATGAATTCTTATCCCAAAAGTTAGGATCTTTGGGTTTGTCAAACACTAAATTGCTATAGTTGACTATTCTGTCTTGTGAACCTAACCTGTTCCACTGATCAACTAATTTATTTCTTAGCCAATACCAAATGGTTTTGGTGACTGCTGCTTTATAATATAGTTTTAGATCAGGTACAGCTAGGCCACCTTCATTTGATTTTTTTTTCATTAATTCTTTTGAGATTCTTGACCTTTTATTATTCCATATGAATTTTGTTATTTTTTCTAGATCATTAAAATATTTTCTTGGAAGTCTGGTATAGCACTAAATAAATAGATTAGTTTAGGGAGTATTGTCATCTTTATTATATTTGCTCGACCTATCCAGGAGCACTTGATATTTTTCCAATTGTTTAAGTCTGACTTTATTTGTGTGGAAAGTTTTTTGTAATTTAGCTTATATAATTCCTGACTTTCCTTTGGTAGATAGATTCCCAAATATTTTATGCTCTTGACAGATATTCTGAATGGAATTTCTCTTTGTATCTCTTGCTGTTGGATTTTGTTGGTGATGTATAAAAATGCTGAGGATTTATGGGGATTTATTTTATAACCTGCAACTTTGCTAAAGTTATGGATTATTTCTAATAGCTTTTTTGTAGAATCTCTAGGGTTCTCTAAGTATACCATCATATCATCTGCAAAGAGTGATAGTTTGGTTTCCTCACTGCCTATTGTGATTCCTTTAATCTCTTTCTCGACTCTTATTGCCAAGGCTAGTGTTTCTAATACAATATTGAATAGTAATGGTGACAGTGGGCAACCTTGCTTCAGACTCCAGATCTTACTGGGAAAGATTCCAGTTTTTCGCCATTGCATATGATGCTTACTGATGGTTTTAAATATATGCTCCTGAATATTTTAAGAAAAAGTCCATTTATTCCTATACTCTCAAGTGTTTTTATTAGGAATGGATGTTGGATTTTATCAAATGCTTTTTCTGCATCTATTGAGATGATCATCTGGTTTTTGTTCGTTTGCTTATTGATATAGTCAATTATGCTAATAATTTTCCTAATATTGAACCAGCCCTGCATTCCTGGTATAAATCCTACTTGATCATAGTGTATTATCCTGTGGATGATTTTCTGTAATCTTTTTGCTAATATTTTATTTAAGATTTTAGCATCGATGTTCATTAGAGAGATTGGTCTATAATTTTCTTTCTCTGTTTTCAGCCTACCTGGTTTAGGTATCAGTACCATGTCTGTGTTGTAAAAGGAGTTTGGTAGGACTCCTTCATTCCCTATTTTTTCAAATAGTTTATATAGCATTGGGATTAATTGTTCTTTAAATGTTTGGTAGAATTCACATGTAAATCCATCTGGTGCTGGGGATTTTTTCTTAGGGAGTTGGTTAATAGCTTGTTCTATTTCTTTTTCTAAGATGGGACTGTTTAGGATATTTACTTCTTCCTCTGTTAATCTGGGCAAGCTATATTTTTGAAGGTATTCTTCCATTTCATTTAAGTTGTCGAATTTATTGGCATAAAGTTGGGCAAAATAATTCCTAATTATTGCTCTAATTTCCTCTTCATTAGTGGCAAGTTCCCTCTTTTCATTTTTAAGACTAAGAATTTGATTTTCCTCTTTCCTTTTTATATCAGATTTACTAAGAGTTTGTCAATTTTGTTGGTTTTTTCATAGAACCAACTCTTAGTTTTATTAATTAATTCAATAGTTTCTTACTTTAAATTTTATTGATCTCTCCTTTTCTTTTTAGAATTTCAAGTTTAGTATTTGACTGGGGTTTTTAATTTGTTCCTTTTCTAGCATTTTTAGTTTGCACCCAATTGTTGACCTTCTCTTTCTCTATTTTATGAAGTAAGCCTCTAGAGATATGAAATTTCCCCTTATTACCATTTTGGCTGCATCCCACACATTTTGGTATGATGTCTCATTATTGTCATTTTCTTGGGTGAAGTTATTAATTATGTCTATGATTTTCTGTTTCACCCGATCATTCTTTAGTATGAGATTATTTAGTTTCCAATTATTTTTTGGTCTACTTTCCCCTGGCTTTTTGTTGAGTGTCATTTTTATTGCATCATGGTCTGAAAAGAATGCATTCACTATTTCTGCCTTACTGCATTTGAGTTTGAGGTTTTTATGTCCTAATATATGGTCTATTTTTGTATAGGTTCCATGAACTGCTGAAAAGAAAGTGTACTCCTTTCTGTCTCCATTTCGTTTTCTCCAGAGGTCTATCATATCTAATTTTTCTAGTATTCTATTTACCTCTTTGACTTCTTTCTTATTTATTTTGTGGTTTGATTTATCTAATTCTGAGAGTGCAAGGTTGAGATCTCCCGCTATTATAGTTTTGCTGTCTATTTCTTCTTGCAGCTCTCTTAATTTCTCGTTTAAGAATTTAGATGTTACTGGTCATCCTGCCATCTAGGGGAGGGGGGGGGTAAGAGGTGAAAAATTGGAACAAGAGGTATGGCAATTGTTAATGCTGTAAAGTTACCCATGCATATATCCTGTAAATAAAAGGCTATTAAATAAAAAAAAGAATAGATGTTAGATCTACCACTTGGTGCATATATGTTTAATATTGATATTGCTTCATTATATAGCTACCCTTTAGCAAGATATAGTGTCCTTCCTTATCTCTTTAATTAGATCAATTTTGGTTTTGCTTGATCTGAGATCAGGATGGCTACCCCTGCTTTTTTGACTTCACCTGAAGCATAGTAGATTTTGCTCCATCCTTTTACCTTTATTCTGCATGTGTCTCCCTGTTTCAGGTGTGTTTCCTGTAAACAACATATTGTAGGATTCTGGTTTTTAATCCATTCTGCTAATCGCTTCCTCTTTATGGGGGAGTTTACCCCGTTCACATTTATGGTTAAAATTACCAATTCTGTATTACTTGCCATCTTGTTAACACCTATTTATGCTTTTCCTTCTTTCCAGAACCTGTGCTCTGAGACTCTGAGAGCCTGCTGAGACGCTGTGGGGGAGGGGTGGCCGGTCCCAAGGAACTCCAGCTGTTTGGGGTTGTATTCTTCACCCGCGGTGTTTTTAGCTTCTCTGCTGGGTTACTGACTTACTGACCCCCTTCCCAGTATTAAACTTGTGAGCACCACTTGCTTCTCACAGCCCTCCCTTTTTAGTGTCACTCCTCCCCACCTTAGAGTTCCTCCCCCTACCTTACTCCTTTCCCTCACAGTTTCTGTATTCCCTTCTGCTTAGCTTATTCCTTCCCTTTTCACCTTTCCCTTCTCACTTTTCAATGAGATGGGAAAAGTTTCACCATACAATGAATATATCTAAAATTTCTCTTAAAGTTAATTCTTATGGCAGCAAAATACCCACTATATCCATCTCCCTCCATTCTTTCTCTCAGATATAATAGGTTTCCTTTGCCTCTTTGTGAGATATAGTACCCCCACTTTACCCTTTTTCTGATACAATGTCCTTTCCACCTCTGATTTCTAGAACAAAGGTATACATGTATTTTTTATACATCTTTACAGCAGAAATATAGTTCCCAAGATTTCTTTTTACCTTCTTAGGTTTTCTTGAGTTCTATATTTGCAGATCAAACTTCTTGTTAAGTTCTGGTTTTTTCACCAAAAAAGGTGAAATTTACTTATTTCATTGAATGACCATCTTCTTCCCTGAAAAAAGATGCTCATTCTGGCTGGGTAAGTTATTTTTGGTTGCATACCGAGTTCCTTAGCCTTTCGGAATATCATATTCCAGGCCCTTCCATCTTTTAATGTGGATGCTGCTAGATCTTGGGTGATCCTTATTGTGGCTCCTCTATATTTGTATTAGGTTTTTCTAGCCGCTTGGAGTATTTTTTCCTTTGTTTGAGGATTCTGGTATTTGGCCACTATATTTCTTGGTGTTTTGATTTTAGGATCCCTTTCAGTGGGTGATCAGTGAATCCTTTCAATGTCTATTTTACCCTCTGTTTCTACGACTTCTAGGCAGTTCTCTTTGATAATTTCCTGGAAAAGAGTGTCCAGGCTCTTTTTTTCATCGTATTTTTCTGGGAGTCCAATGATTCTCAGATTGTCTCTCCTAGACCTGTTTTCCAGGTCTGTTGTTTTCCCCAGAAGGTATTTCACATTTTTCTCCATTGTTTGTTTTTTTTTGTCTTGCTTGACTGATTCTTCTTGTCTCCTCGAGTCATTCAATTCCATTTGTTCTATTCTGATTTTCAATGAAGTGTTTTCTTCACTCACTTTTTTTATATCTTTTTCTAATTGTCCAATTTGTTCTATGGAATGTTTTTCCATTTCGCCAATTTTATTCTTTAGAGAGCCATTTTCTGTTTCCAGTTCACTAATCCTATTTTTCAAGGATTTGATTTCTTTATCCACTTTGTCTCTAAATGAGTGGGATGACTTCTCCAGACTCTCTTGCCAAGCCTCCCTCTCCTTTTCCCATTTTTCTTCTAGCTCTCTTGTGAGAGCCTTTTTAATTTCTTCTATGAGATTCACCTGTGCTGAAGAACAGATGATCTCCTCATGTGGGGATTCACCTGGGGACAGTCTGCTTTTAGTCTCCTCAGGGTTTAGAGTCTGTTCTCTCTCCGTATAAAAGCTGTCAATCGTTAAGGTCCTTTTCAACTTTTTGCTCATTTTGTCAGAGAAGAATTAGAGACAAACTAGTAAAGAAAAAAAAGGAAAAAAACCTCAAATGGAATCTGCCTTTTGGGGGAGGTGCTGGGTGGCGTTACGGAGCTTCCTCTACAGACTCCAGGGTTGGCAGCGAGGCACTAGCAGGACTGTGCTGAACCTGTGCTCTGAGACTCTGAGAGCGTGCTGAGATGCTGTGGGGGAGGGGTGGCCGGTCCCAAGGAACTCCAGCTGTTTAGGGTTGTATTCTTCACCCCCGGTGTTTTTAGCTTCTCTGCTGGGCTACTGACTTGCTGCCAGGGCAAAGTATCCAATCCTGTAGTGAAACTCTCCCCGCAGAGACGGCTCAGATCACACCCCAACCCCCTCCAGTCTGCTTGGCTGTGAGCTGCCTGCTGAGCTCTCGCTGCTGCTGCCCTCAGCCTGTGCCCAATCTAAAACCATCCCACCCTCGAGCAAAAACAGACCTTTTCTGGCGATTGTCAAGGATGTCTTCTCTTGGTAACTGTTTGTGGGTTTTTTTTTCAGTCAGGCATTAATTCAGAGGCTTGTAATGAGATGGATTCTGAGAGAAAATGCAGAGCTTACACAGCTGTGTGCCTCCTTGCTGCTATCTTGGCTGGAAGTCTGGCATTGCTTTTTAAAATATATATTTTATTTTGTTCTTTCTAAAAATCTATTTTTCCCCTTTCAGTAAGCAAACTTTATTCCAGAAGAGGCAAACGTTGCTGAGGAGAAAAATGACACCAAAAATGCAAACATTAATCAAAGTTCTTTGACTCTAGCACCTCTGTGGAAAATTGGGTACACATATGTTCTACTAGTGGGATTTCACAATGTTAGAATTTCTTATGGAGACAAAAAGGGAAAATATCTTGATGAAGTTATATAAAAATTACAATGTATAGTCCCTATATTGTGCTTAGCCCTTTACTGGGAATATACCAAACTGAATGTTTGTACAAAGAAAAATATATTCAGATAACATTTCTATTGATATTCTTTTGTCATTCCAAAAGTCTTGAGTTGATTTAAAGGCCTGACAAATTGAGTGTTGGAGGAAATTCTAGATTATCAACCTAAAATAATATCAGGAATTGAAATCAATCGATTTGAGAAAAGGAAAAATTCTGGAAAGCATGTTGTGAATTCTTTACGAGTACTAAAGACCAAATTAGAATAAGAGTGTATCCATTACTTTGGGAACTACCCATAATGGAATAATTATATTTAGAATTAAAAGAGACAATGACTAATGGACAAAATGTTCAAGTGAACACACAATTGAATGACTGTTATGCTACAGTTCTCAGTTTCTCTAATTATCCTGACCTAACTCAGTTTCTCTGCTTCTCACTCCTGCAAAACTCCCCCTCCCTCTTTATCAGAATATTTGATAAGGATAAAAAATGTTATGTTTTAGAATATCAGAATGCCTCTCCCCACCCTAAGCTACTGGAGTGTCAGATACCATCTCATCAAGATGTCTCTCCCCCTCTCCGGAGGCTCACCCCACCCTGTCAGGATCCTGTTCCTGCTCTCAGTACCCTGACTCTGCCCCTGCCTCAGCCTACCATCCTGAGTCTGAGCCATGTGTATATATATGTCATTGAGAACTCTCATTGTTTGCTGGATTCTTGGAGATGATAGTCTCATTCAGCCCTGGGACCAAACAATGGATCCATCTGGTCCCAGTAAATCTCTCCCATTTAATAAATTATTAAATACTCTCTAATCTCTATCTTGCTCAGTTTCTCGGGCATTACATGATAAGAGGTTGGGCAATATTACAGAGATGCCAGTGAATGGATTCCAATATACCTGATTGATTTGTCAGTGTCAGTGTCAAAAGTCAGCATTTAGTCTATTTAAAATACTCATTGTTCTGGTTTTGTTATTCTAGAGAAACTGCACTCAAAAAACAAGAACTGATCAAAACAGCAATTTTAGAAGAGAAAACAGAGAGATTTCTGAATGACATGAAAGAGATGTGTGCTGTGGTGAGAAAATCCAATTCATGCATACTTTTCCCATTTCAATTCTACAAGGATTTATTTTGGGGCCTTTTTGTGTGTATTCTCTTGAAATGTTTATGATGGTTTTGAGGAACAAAAAGAAAGGAAATAAAAGCAATGCCTCCAACATTTTTTTTTTGCAGATGTTTTTGCAGCAAGACGATAAATCCTATTCCTATGAATTCTGAATTGCAAAATTCTTTTCAAACCTTTGTAAATAGTATTCTTTTCAATTAGCCATAACAGTATATATTCTCCATTATTACAAACCTCTGTTCCTAGTGTCAAGATTTGAAACAGGAGTAAACATGGTATAGAAGGTATTAATTGCATTGTGGAATATGTAGTGTTTATTGATAATATGCAATTCTCAGATTCACACAAACTGACCACTGAACAGTTCTCTGTAATGCAAAGACACATGCATATACATATATACACATATACATAGCTACACAAGTATACCTGCCTCTATACATCATGGACAAACAGTTCAGTACAACCTGCCAATAGATTTGCATCTGACAAGAGTATGCAGCATTTTCAGTCTGTAGCATATGTCCTCTCTACTCAATGGAGCGATCCAGATTTGTTTTCCTGAAAGCTGAGAGGCTCAGTCATGGGATTCATCATATTCCTTAGAAAGTTCCTGGGATCATTTCTTTATTTGAGACAATAGAAAAGTGGAGATTTTGACAGAAAAGGAAATCTGACCAAAAATGAAATAAGAGAGCCTTAGAATGCATTTATTAATTTTCCTTATCTCCCACATGCATGCACTAAAAGGCACAGTTTCCTTGATGAGTCACTGACCAGACAATTATCAAGTCTCAGTAGTGGCTCATCATGATGGATAGGATACAAAAGATTTTCAATTACCAAGCACTTCCTCACAGGGTTTTAACCATGAAGCTTCAGTGTTTTATCCTGATGGGAAGAGTGTGAGGGGAGGAAGAGAGGACTGCATTGCCTAAAGTCATTGATCTCTGCTTGTAACTTCATTTATATCTATAGCCCATCTTGTCAGTTATCAAATTTTGTTACTTTTGATTCTTTTGCATTTACTACTTTCTCTATTGTCACAGGAAGATTACTTTCTTTTATTTAAACTATTTAAACTCCTATCACTTCTTGCCTGGGCTTTTGAAAACACTGTTTGAAAGAAATTTTTACAGGTTGTGTTTTTTTAAACAGAACAAGTTTCTCCTAGTGTGACACCTCTCTCTCAGAGTTCCCCACACACTTTGTTCTAATATAAAAGCGAAAACAAACAAACAGAAAACAATTGTTAAAATCAAACAGAAAACAATTGTTAAAATCAGTGAATTAATTGAATAAATATAAGCTATGTTGTACCACCTTGCATTTCATCCTCCTTTGCAAAGGAGTGAGGGTTGGGAGTCTCACCTCACATCTCTTTTTTTGGATCATATTTGTTCTTTTATGTTTACAAAATTGTTTTCATTGAGCATGAAATTAAAATTAAAGAAATCCTATAGGATATTCTTTCTGTGTTTGTAAATTTGACATGTTGTAGGGGCACTGGGTTTCTTGGTATATTAGATTGACTGTTTAAGAAATACTGACTTTTTCTTGATTGCAACTGCACTCTTTTGAAGTTGATTCACATTTTATATTGCATATTCACAGGTTCTTCCATGAGGGGTGCTAGAAAAGAAAGTTTATTTCCTCCAGAAATATTTTCTGCTTGAAAAAAAATTATCATAGAACCTCAAGTTAGTCTCAGCTCAAATATGTGAATTTTCATTTCTTTAAAATAATTTTATTTCTTTTTCTAAAAATGTTTTTCCTTAAAGAAAAATATTGAGAATGAAGATATCACCAGAAAAGAAAATTTAATGGACAAGAAACATCTTTATGAAATTTCCACATTCATTTAACTTTGGAACAAAGGTATAGTTATGTCATACTAATGGGATTTCAGAAAGATGAAATGTTTCTGGCAATAATTGTGACAGTATCCTTGTGAATTTACAAAAAAAAAAGTATATCCCCCACCTTTGTACCCTTTGTTATTCATCCCTTTATTGTGAAAATACCAAAAAGGAGTGTATTATGCTAATAAGTAAAAAGGGAGGTTATGTTTAAATAACCTAGTACTATTCTTTTGGTTACTCCCCAAGCCTAGAGATGACTAAAAGACCAGACAAGTTAATGAAATTCTGGCATTTTCTTTCTGAAGTCATTCTAGATCATCCACAAAGAACAACAACAGCAGCAATTGAGATGGATCTCTATAAGGAAAAAAGAAAATTCTAGCAACATGTCCAAATTTATATGAGGAAGAAATAAACCAAAACTCAGAATAATAGAATAGAGATTAATTTTTACACTTTGGATTAAAAGGGAAATATTATCTAGATAGTGATAAATGAACAGAAGTTTAAAGGGAATGCACCTGGATAATAACTGATAGGAAATTGTCGATATTATGATAATGTTAGAAAAGGTATATGATATACTCAGTACACTCAGCGATATCTGTAGAAGAACAGGGATAAAAGCCAAGACTCTTGATATCCAAGATAGCACTCTCCCCACTTAAAAACCAACAAAATACAAATGCTGTTTTTGTTTTCCAGAGAAAATGAATTCAGAAAATAAAAAACGAGAAGAAAAATACTTTTGAAGAAGACAACGGAGATCTTTTTGAAGGACAAAAATAATTTAAATTTAATTTAATTTAATTTAAAAAAATAAAAAGAATTTATACCACAGTGAGAGTCCAATTCTGGGGTACTTTTCCTATTTGTATTTCAAAATGGTGTCTTCAAGGCCTGTTTGTGTGCACCCTCCTGAACAATGTGGAATATAGTGAGGAAAATGTAGAAAAAAAAAGAATAAAAATGAAAAAGAATAAATAATCCTCATATTAGTGTTGCAATAAATATTTCTGTAGAGAGACAGGGCCACTCCCTTGTTCCTAGGAATAGTGAATTAGTGAAGTTTTTTTTTCAGCAAGTGGTAATAATATGTATTTACTATTCTTTCCAAAATGTCTATTACTTAAAACTTCTAGTAAGCATTATAAAAACTCATCACATCATTTATTTTTGAGGGGAAGTTTTTTTTTTATAAAGGGAATTAGTATATTATGTATTTATAAATTGGTCATTCTCATATTTATCCCCTTCCTTGCACTATTGAACAATTTCCCATGCATGGGATATGTGCATATGTACACATAGTTATACCAATAAATAAATCTTACATTCACTTCATAAACCATTCAGCAAAAAGTATTCCCATAAGTGCAATGATGATTCTGATGAATACAGAACATTCTATATCTATAACACACAGTGACCTTATTAAATAGAGGGAAATGTAATATGTTTTCTATTTTTAAGCAAGGGAGAAGATTATTCCAATACAGTTAATATGAGAATCACAGTCTTTCAGTGCTGGGTTGATTGACAGGAATTTTAGTTATAGATCATATTCTCCTAATTTCATTCTTTGTTAGTTTGATAAATGTTTATCTGGGCTACTCTAATTTTTTTTAATTTGTCATGTCCTACAGTACTAAATTATACTCTCCATCCCAAGGTACTCATGATGACGTTTGTTCAAAAACAAAGGCATCCTCTTAGTCCTTCTCTTTCTTGATTTCTCTGCAAACTTGGACACTGTTGATCCTTCTACTCTACTGGATAGGCTTTCCTGTCTAGGTTTTTGTGATACTGCTCCCACATGTGGCTTCTTCCATATATTTTATCAGTTCACTTGAATAGCCCTTTGTGAAATGTAAGTCCTAGGCCACTGCTCTCTTCCTCTTTAACTTCTCCTCCTGTAATTTATGCTTAGAAATCATAAGACAGGATACTTGGACAGTTTTATTTGATGATTCCTTGAAAGATAATGTTCAAGCTCTTTTTAAAAAATCATTGCTATCAAGTAGTCCTAAAATCCTTAGATTATCTTTCCTGGATGTATTTTCTGGATTGGTTGGTTTCATTTAGGTTGCATATGGAAACTTTTAGTGGGAGATGGAACAATTAAGTGATGTTGTGGTGAATTCAAGAAATATGAAAAGCCATTTATTTCCAAAATTAGTATTACTGAGAATAGGGGGGAAAGTCATAAGTACCAGATATGTTACAAAACAAAAAGTGACATGATTTCAGAACTATTATGATGATATATACATATATTGAGGGAGAATGAAGAGGAAAAAAAATTTTTGGGTACAGAGATCTAGATGACTGAGCAGTAGGAAGCATCCTCAATAAAAGGAATAAAATGTAGTGGAAAGGGAGGTTTTGGAGAAAGATTAGAATTAGAATGCGTGGAGGATCAGAATGCATGTTGATTGACTGATAGATTGATTGATTGATTGACTGAACGTGAAACTCAAGAAACTGACAGTGCATTTTAATTTCTGTAGATCTGGGAATTTTCTATGGAGACATAATTGTTTACTCCCAAAGAAGTCATGAGATCAGAAAGAGAAAGGACATGATACAGAATGTTAGAAGACACTCGATCTCATTGAGTGGAAGATAAATGATGATCCAGTGTAGAAAAATGAAAGGTCCACAATTAGATAGAAATGGCACCAGAAAAGAGAAATATTAAGTTAGGAAGGGGTAGAATCTGTATGTGGGAATGCAGTTCAAAAGTGGAATAGAAGCAAGGCACTACAAAACTGAGAAAAAGCTGATTTGTCAATGAAATAGCTGTTGAAGTTTTTCACTCAAAAAGAGCTCATTATATTCACAAGACAAACTATATTCCAAAACAGTTTTCATTAATATTCTTGGGTCATAGAGAAAAAAAGGAAAAGAAAAAAGATAGGCCGATGAAGAAAATAGGCTGGAGAACCAAGATCTGAGAAACAAGTCAATTGTTTCTCTATTCTCTCTCTATTATTCAAGGAATCCAAGAATACAAGTTAGTAGGAGAAGGGCTCCTTGTCTTAGACAAACTACAACAAAAATGGAAAAACATTTAGACACTAAGTAGGTTTAAAACAGCATCATAAATAGTTTAATTAGATGAGCCCTGGAAGCATGGCTAAGTAAGGAAGATTAATTCTTCATGTAAAATATAATTTCCTTTCTGTCATGGAGTAGTGGTAAGGGACATCCACAGCCAAAAAAGGGACAGAGAACATTAGTTCTCAAATATATAAAGAAGTTGACCAGTTTTATGGGAATAGGAGTCCTTTCCCAATTGATAAATACTCAATGATTCTAAACAGTTTTCAGATGAAGAATCCAAACTCATGTGTAGTCACGTGAAAATATGCCATAAAAACACCAAAGATTAGAAAAAAAAGCAAAATAAATTAAGTTTGGTAAATGTTGGAGGAATGTGGGGAAACTGTGACATGAACACAGTTGATGGAGGTATAAACTGATTCAAATATGCTGGAAATTAATTCAAAGGTGTAAAAAAAGATAAAATTCTCCATCCCCTTTAATTCAGCAATATCACTACTATATGATATTCCTTTTATAAAAAAAGATATTTCCAAATATATCTTTACCTATTCTGTTTGTGGAAATGCAGTGGTTGAAACTGAGGTTATATAAATCAGATGGGAAATTGCAGAACATGCTGTAGTATGTAATTTTTATGGATTGCTTGTGTGGTATAAGAAATGATGAGCATGCTGATTTCAGAAAAAAACTTGGAAAGAATTATGTGAACTAATTTAAAATGAACTGAGCAGAAACAAACATTGTACACAGAAATAGCAACATTGCAAAGTATTCAACTATGAATGACTTAGCAATTCTCCATAATACAATAAACTAAGACAATTCCAGAGAACCCATGATGAAAAATGCTATGCACATACAGAGAACTGATGGACTTTAAATGCAGATCAAAGCATGTTATTTTTCATTTCATTTTTTTCCTTTCTCTTTTTTTTTTGGGGGGGTTGTCAATATTTTCTTTCACAACATAAAAACAATATGGAAAAAAAACATTTTGCATGACTGCACATCCATGATTAATACCATTTAATATCCTAGGGAGAGGAACCCAAAGAGAAAGATAAAAATTACCACTTAGAATTACAAAAAAACCTGATTTTAAAATACGTTTTACATGAAATGGGGGGAAAAGATACATCATTCACAAAACAGGAAAGAAACCATGAATCGAATCTACTCACCATTGCATATATTTCTGTGATTACTCTGTATTCCTCAGTTCTCTTTTCCAAATGTCTTTTTCTTAACATTTTCCCTCTTTGATTTTATTTTCTCTGGATAACAAAAGCAACAGTGTTTTTGGTTTTCTTTTTTGAAGTGGTGATTGTTCTTACTTGATTACCAAGAGGTTTGACTTCTATCTCAATTATCTTCCTGATAATAGTTGCAGAAATACTGAATACCACATTACATTCATTTACATTTATATATAAAATAAACAACTGCTTATCAGTCATTCTCTTGTGTGTCCTTCTGATATTTTCTCCATCACTATTTGTATTTTATTTTTTAATTGAACATATCTATGTTCATTGTGGATAGTTTCTGGACTAACATAAAATATTCTGGTTTTATGTTTTTTATGATCAAAACAATGCAGATATGTTTCTAGATTTTCTTCATAATGATCAATTTTAATTTCTAGTATATGATCTAAAATTTTTTCACGTTCTCAACTTGTCAGGCATTGTATCTCCTGATTTTGAATTGAGAAAGGAATACTAATAGAAACTTTATTGGAACATAATTTCTCTTTTTAGTTGTTTGCATATTATACTTCAGCTGGTATATTCCCAAGAAAGGGATGACAGAAGTAAAATTGGTGCCCATTGCTATTTGTAGAACTTCACCAAAATGCTGCCACATTGTTTATTTTAAAAATTCCACAGTTCAGAAATCCTATTAATTGCATATAACCGTACCTGTAAGTCAAGAGTTGTGCCAAATTCCTACCAGTGAAATGATGGAATAACCAGTGGGTATTTTTGCTTGTTTGTTTGTTTTTGGTGATAATCTCCATATTATTAATTTCTTCATTGTTGATATTTTTCTCACTAATTATATTTTATCTTCAATGATACATTCTATTATTGTGACGGTTCTTTTTGACCATTTTCTTGTAGACTGATATTTTCCATTTCAATGTCATTTTCCACTTCTGATTCTTCTTTGCTTTTCTGAAACAAAAGGAAGATTTTGAGAGAAGAGAGGTATATGCATATAGAGATAGAGACAAAAAGAAGAGACGTAAGGACATATTCCTTCCCTTCACTCTTTTGTATAGGTACAAGCTTCAAAGTGGTACAATTTTATCTACATTTTACAATTATCTTTATTTAACATTTCATCTATATCTTATATAAGAAAAAATTTTATCCATGTTTTCTTTGCAATTGCTTCTTTAGATATTGGTTTTTACGTGTTAAATTTTCTATTAAGTTTAATTTTGGTTGATAGAAAGTCCTGAAAAACTGGAAGTTTGTTGAATGTCCATTTTTTTCAATATATTTTTGCTAGATATATTTTTAGCCACAATAGCAATTCTTTTGATAGTCAGTATATATTACAGGTCCAGCAGTATGTTATTATGGCTAATAATAAATTCTGCACAATTCTACTGGTAGCATCAAGGCATTTGAATGTTTTTTTTTTCCTTGCAAAATTTTCTTTGATCTGCAGGTTTTGAAATTTGATAATATCCCTGTGTTTTCCAAAAGGGATCTCTTTGAGGTGGTGATTGGTGCATTTTTTTTTCTGTTTCCACTTTCTCCTCATGTACTTTGGATCAGAGTAAAATGCTGACCTGAGACAGCCCTGTAAAGTTATGTAAAATCATCAACAAAAAATTACACAAACTCAAATGGTCTTGCATCCTCTGGAGACAGGATGAGTCTTCAGAGAATGTCTCTTTTCATATACAAACTCAAATGGTCTCACACCCTCTGGAAACAGGAAGATGAATCTCCAGAAAAAGTCTCTTTTCATATACAAATTCAAATGGTCTTACCTATTCTTAGATTCCTGTATAAAATAGGCCTTCAGAAAGTGTCTCTTTGCAAAATCACTTCTCTCTCAAGAATGATATTGCCAACTAAGAAACCTTTATTTTGGTGTCTCTTATAATAAAAGCTTTTTTTTTTTTTTTTTAAATCACAGCTTTTGAGTAAGTGAATTTCCTTCACTGCAAACCCATGCCTTGGAGAACAAGGAAACTCTCACCCATTCCTGCCACACCTCTCCTTCGCTACCCTGCCCTCATCAATATTACTGCAGGACAGTTTTCTTGGATTATTTCTTGAATAATTGTGTTAAAGTCTTTTTTTTTTTTTTTTTTTTTTTTTGGTCACAGCTTTCAGGTAGTTCAGTTTCTCTTGATCTGTTCTCCAGGTGTAATACTCTCTCATAAGGTGTTTCACATTCTGACCTACTTTTATCATTCTCTAAAATCTGTTTGGTTGCTTCTTGATCTCTCATACCCTTACTGGATTCTCCTTATCCAAGTTATTTTTATGTGTTGAGATTCTATCTCCTTTTCTAGTTTAACTTTTTCATTTTTTTTCTTTTTAGTTTTTAATATTTGCCTCAATGTCTCTCATTAGATTTTTAAATTCTTTGAGTTCTTTTGTAAATTCTCTTTGGGCTTGGAGCCATTTTGTATTACTCTTTGGGTTGAAACTTTTTTATTTCACTGTTATCCTCTGAAGATGAACCCGGTCTTCCCTGTTCCCATAATACATTACTATGGTGGGGTTGTTTTTTGCAAGTTTATTCTTGTTTAAATTAGCTATAAGCCTAAGCACCTCTAATTGAGTGGTGGGGATATGATGCATTTAACTTAACTTGAGCTCTACTGTCCAAACTAGAACCCCAAACTAAGAGCTCCATCCTTCAACAAGTGCCTGCATCCAGCACCATCCCTGCCCACTGAAAGCACCTGCACTCACAGGTGTGCTGGTTTCTTCTCACCTTGGGGCTTGTCCCTGCAACCCCACCAGCCAGGCCTGTGTTCCCTATCATTTGAAGTTCCCTCACTAGGCTGTACTCAAAGTTAAACTTTACAAGTCATCTGATAAATGAAAGTTTCTTTGGGTCCTGCTGAGGTTCCAGCCAAAGGCAGCTAGCCCCAGGGCTCCCCACTTGAATATTCTCTGTTCTAGCTATGAACTATCTGCTCCTCACACTGGTTAATTCTGGCCAGGGATCTTTTTTTCAGATTTATCAAGTTGTAACTGGAGAAACCCTGTTCTGCCTCAAGTCATCTTAATTTTTCACTAGTCTATGTCCATCTTGAAGTGAAAAGTTGTTCTCTTTGTGGAACAGGAAATTTGGAGAATTTGAAATTAACCTACTCTGCTATCTTCCCAGAATGGTCCCCCCTCCATCATCATTTCTTAGCGAACAATAATATCCCAATACATTCATATACCATAGCTTATTCAACTTTTCCTCAACTGAGGAGCATACACACAATGTTTAAGTTCTTACCACTACAAAAAGGACTGTTACAAACATTTTTACACATGTGTCCTTTTGGCTCTTTCGCATACAGACCCAATAAATTCACTACTGAATCCAAGGGCTTGCACAATTTCCCTTTGGGCATTTTTTTGAAATTACTCTCCAGAATACATCTTTTCACAAACCTACCAACAATGCATTAGTGTCCCAGTTTTCCCACATTCTCTTCAACATTCATCACTATCTTTTCCTGTTTTCTCAGCAAAGTTGAGAGTTGTGAAGTGGTACATTTTTTTTTTCCATTTTGCCAAATATATTTTTATGGAGTTTTCTTTATCCATTTCATCAAATTTATGTTTTAGAAGTTGCTTACTTCTAAATAGTTTTTCATTTCACTAAATATATTTTATAAGGAGTTGTCAAGTTGTTGGATTTTTCTCCAAACCATTACTACCGTTTTCTCAATAGTACATGACACCTATATAAAAACTGACCATATATTAGGGCATAAACCCCCCAAAGCCAGAAATATGAACTGCATCATTTTCAGATAAGAATACAATAAAATAAAAGGCACACTAAAGAGCTGTGGGGAAAATATATCGAAATTTTATTGGAAACTAAATAACAATCACAACAAATTTGAATAAATATTCCTATTAAAATAGGATGTTCTAGAACTGCTGTATGCAAAACTCTTCTAATTTTCGTTGTCTCTTTCTGGGTCTCCTTTGAGCTTTGTAATCTCCTTTTGCATCTTCTGATACGTTCTATTTTTGACATCCAAATGCTTTAGAAAGAAAATTGAAAGAGTTCTTTTCAATTTCAGTCAGAAACGATTTCTTAAATTTCAAAAATTAAAATTTCTTTATCATCATATTTGGATGAAGTCAACATTTCCATCAGGAAGAATATCCTAGGTTGACAAGTTATCAGGGAACTCTTGATGGGATGTACAACAATAACGACAATTAATTGGAAAGATGAATTAGTAGGAGAAGAAAATGTGTACATATAGGATAGACTTACTCATTTATGGCATGGAAAAGCTCTCATCTTTTAAAGCTACAGGAGCAAAATGATTCCAGAAATCACTAATCATTTCTCTTCTACAGAATGAGTTTTTGCAATTAACCAGTAGGAAAGAAACCTAATTTGAATGACCTAATTACACCTAATTACAACCCTCAATATTAATTAAGCGCTATTCATATTTAAGTTGGAGGGGAAAGAAACGGGATACTCTGGATTTCCCATATTTTATGTAATAATAATTTGAAAGAGTTAACCTGCCCTATATAACAGGTGGCAAAGTCAGGAGACTTTAAACTTAAGAAGCTCTATGTGACAATCAGTTTTGATCTTTTATGGATGTTCACTATAACTGAATAAATGGCTTAAAAATCAAATTTCCTAAATTCCTTTTTAAAGGGCACTTTCAGTAGAAGGGAAATGGTATATTCTTTGAACTTTTAAATATAGCCTTTCCATTTTGAGAAAAAATTTATTATCATGAACCAAATTATGGTAAAAGTTCCTATGGTAAATCATAGGAAAAGATGAAAATCTTTTGCCAATTATATTTACATTTTGTTTGATACCCACTCAAATTTACCTGAATTAGAATTATTATTATTAAATATTAAAGTGCTCCTTCCCAATTTGTCTTTTCAAAGAGAAGACTGAATTTAGATCATTTCCCACCTACCAACCATAGGCTCTATTTTAAAATAGCAGGATAGATAGAGGATTAGTTGAGTGATGTCAAAAGGGAAGATATTTTTAAATTCTGTAGCTCTCCAAAAAGCTAAATCAAAACTCCCCAAAATATAAGAAGATTGTGAAGATTCCCTTATATGATGACTTAAACTTGGAAATATATTTCCTTATTCGTAGATATATTTTCTAAAAAGAAAAACCTAGTTAGATTTTAATTGAAAAAATCTAAATATATTTTTTTCATTCTTAAATAAAGCAAATTTTTTAATCAGTTTGATCAATTATATTAAAATATGGTCCACTGCCTAGAACTTTGAGGCTATCTAATAAAGGACAAATTCTGGAAATAAAGGTATCTATTCGCTTTGAAAACTTCTTTTCTTAACACTGAAGTTGTTTTTTGAATAAGTTCTGAGTGCCATTTTTTGTCCTTAATTTGTCAAGTGTGATTAAAAAAGATAGCACCTGCATCATTACTTATCAGGAAGAAAATTAGGATTAGATAATGATAGTTCATTATAAAGATCAAAGAAAAACTTTAAATTTTGATTTTTTTAAAAAAGAAATGGAATTATTGGGAAAGACCTATTGACTTTGGAGGGGTTTAGGAGAGAAAATATAAGCTTTGGGGAAGTAGGGGTTTGTTATAAGTAGTTAGATATAAACATTTTTATGTTGATAGTTATAAATATTTTATATTTTTCTGTAAACAAAACACATACACACATAGGTATTGTATTGTCTGGTTATTCAGATATATTTTTTCCATCTAAACTTTTTGTAAACCTTAAATTGCTGAAAGCCCTTGTAATTTAATGGTATTAATAAGAAATTCCCTATTGAAGCTTATCTTCAATAATTTCTTGGTGTCCATGAAGAATGTCCAAGCTATCAAGTGGTAATTGATTGGAATGGGATATTTCTATCCCAAAGGAGTAGAACTAATTTTCACATCTTCTAAGCTCCAATCTATTATTGTTGGTTGATTAATACTGGAAAGTTTCCGGAAATTCAAGTCAAAGGAAGGAGACTGTGCCCCTGAGAAGCCTAATTCATGGAGAACCTCTATAATGTTATAGCCAGATGTTTTACAAGAAATAATTAATGATTTAAGTGGTATTTCACAAACTTTCATATTGATTCAATCATGCATTTTTTTCAGTCTAGGATCCTTAAGATTTTATATGTTTTAGCATTTGAACTGTCAAACCTTTTTATCATATAATGGATGTTTCTAGTTGACATTTTGGAAAATTTTCTTGATCCTGCCGTAAAATAAAAATGAGAATATAATTTCAAAAATTAGAACATAATAAAATTTGTAAATTATAAAATATCAGAAGCAGAATAGACCATAAAAGATTTTTTGCTCAAGCCTCAATTCCAAGTACTTTTCATTGTTTGGCCCTTTGCAATTTCATTTTTTAAAGAAAGCCAACATAGTGTTTCTATGCTAGACAATAAAGGTCACTAAACTGCCAAACCAAGAAGAGTAGGATTCTAATTAAGACCTGAAATTTCATGAATTTGTGGACCTATTAATGATCATATTGGGAAAGGCCTTTGGAAAAATAATTGCTATATTTTTTTAATTCCAACCTCCGGTTATTTTTATCCATCTCCTCTGAAATTTGTGCCTGAGATGTACCAAGAAGCTTATTTAACTTCAAAGTTTAAGAAAAAGACCCAGTTGGTTTAAAAAGCCTAAATCCAGCAACAAACAAGTATTAAGGAAGATCTGTAATGGGTTAGGGACTCGCAGGGAGCTGTTGATACAAGAACAAAGATTAAGAGGACCACAAGAAAGCATGACAAGAACTCAATGAAAACCCTGGGAGAGGCTAAAAAATTAAATTTTCAATGTTATTGATCCCAATTCACTTCATTCTCCTTTATCCAGGGAAGAAAACCTTGGTGCAAAAGCAACAGGAAAAACAATTGAGAAAAGAAGAAACAATAACAACCGCAAAATGTTATTTAATGTCACAAAACATAGAACAATTTTTCATACCATATTATTTGAGAGGCCTAAGAAAGACCCTGGATGTAACCCAAGGTCCTTTGCCCAACTCCCACATCTGACATTACCCTTGGCCTTTGCAGTTAAAGCTACAGTACAAATTAGATATGACAAAAGTTTACCTTTTGCCTTTTTTATTCTTTTGTCCCTCTTTCTGATTCTCTTTCCAAGAGTTCTGAAACCGGGAAGAAAGGAGCAAATGTTAATAAACAGTTAAGGAGGCTTAGTAGAAATCAAGTCAGATTACATGTTAGGGAATTGAATAAATTTACTTAATATAAATGTGTGGGAGGAGGCCCACTGACTAACCAAAGGCAGAGATTTCCCCAAAAGCATCCCCACAGTGTCCAAATACTTTTCAATAATCACTCAAAAATATTTTTGAGCAATAGACTCCCCACAAAGGAGGGGAATTAATTTCCCGCCAAACAGAGCTTAGAAAAAGTAGCAGGAGGGGGTCAGTCACTTTGGGGGGACAGGTGGCACTGTCTAAGACATACAGCCTCAGCCTGGGAAAAAGAGCTCAAAATAGCTTTTTGAAAATCATATAAGAGATGAGAGGAAAAATTGGGAAGAAAAAGGAGAGTGATGCTAGGAAAGAATACAAAAAGGCGGAAGAGAAAAAGTTATTAAAGAAAAATTCCAAATGGGAAAAAATTTTTAAAAATTACAACTGATACATCCAGAGAGGACTGGAACTGTGTAAACATCCAGAGAGAGGATCAGGGAACTGTGTAAACAAATATATTTTTAACTCTTTTATTATTGTTTGCTTTCATTTTATTATCTTATTCATTTTCTTCTTTTTTGATCTGTTATTTCTTTTTCAACTCGATAATTGTGGAAATATGTATAGAAGAGCTGTACATGTTTAACATATAGTGGATTACTTTCCATCTAATGGAGGACATGGGGGGAAGGGAGGGAAAAAATTAGGAACACAACGTCTTTTCATGGGTGAATGTTGAAAATTATCCTTGCATATGTTTTGAAAATAAAAAACTGTAATAAAAAGATATATTGTGAGAAATATCAATGACAAAAGAAAATTATATAGAACTTTTGAGACACTTAGATAATTTTGCTGTAAATATTGAGATAGGGAATTATTTTAATCAAAATAGCTTTTTGGATTTCAACCATTTCTATTGACTTAACAGTTTTCTTGAAATGAGGATGCTAAAAATGGGAAAAAGGAACCCACAATTTGTTAAAGAAGGAAGTAAAAAAAGCTGAAGCAAATAACTCTTTAAAAACAGAACAGGTCAAATGGTAAAAACAAACAAAAAAAATGTATGAAACTCTGAAAAGCAGCAGGTTGTATTGAAAGGCAGAATTAGCCAAATGGAAAAAAAAGATTAAAAAAAAAGATAAAACAGAAATTCACTGAAAACAAGAATTCCTTTAAAAGTAGATTTGAACACTAACAAATGGCAATAGAAACCATTTTTGATTTTGGATGAAAATCATTACTTAAAAATTACATGGGCTCCAATTAAGAAATGGTCAAAAAAAAAAAAAGAAAAGGCAATTTAGAAATGAAGAAATTAACACTATTCTTGTCGTATGAAAAAAATTCTTAAACCACAGTGGACGAAAAAAATTTGGCAAATTAAGACAACTTAGTGACGCCACTACACACTTCTCAGGTTGACTAAGATAACAATGAAACATAATATTATTGTAGGGCATGTGGGAAAACTGAGACACTAGTACATGGTTGGTAGAGTTGTGAACTGATCCAATCATTCTGGAGTTCAGTATGGAACTAAGCCCATAGGTCTATCAAAACATGAATACCCTTTGATCCAGCAGTGTGTCTCTACTGGGCCCATACCCCAAAAAGATCATAACAAAGGGAAAAGGACCCATACATGGAAAAATGTAGCAGTTCTATTTGCAATTGCAAGGAACTAGAAACTGAGTGGATGCCTAAAAGTTGAGGAGTGGCTGAATAAATTATGGTATATAAATGTCAAGAAATATTATTTTAAAGGAAATAATGAGCAGAAGATTTCAGTAATTGCAGGAGAAACTCACATGAATTGAAGCTAAGTGAAGTGAGTTGAACCAAGAGTACATTGTACACAAGAACAACAAAATTATGTGATAATTCTGATGAATGTGACTTTTCAAGAGGATGTCAGGACTGAATGGAACTGCACCTTTGCATAGTATTTTCATTTTTTTGGTTGTCTGTTGTGCTTTGTTTTCTTTTTCAGTGTTTTTTTTTTCTGATCTGATTTTTCTTGTTTGGCCGTATAATTGTGATAATACGTATAGAATGATTGTACATATTTAACATATAGATTACTTGCTGTCTAGGATAAGGAATAGGGGTAAGGGATAGAGGCAAGGGAGGGAGAAAAAAATTTGAGCACAAGGTATTGAATGTTGAAAACTATGTTTGCATCTATTTTGGAAATAAGTTGCTGCTATTAAAAAAAAGAAAAGAGTTTTGAAGCAAGATTCTCTGATGAAGGCCTCATTTTTTAAATACATAAACACCTGGGTGAATTAAAAGAAAAATTAAAAGAGTCATTCTCCAACAGGAAAATCATTAAGCTATGATCTATAATTTTCAGAAAAACCTGAAAAGATCTACACGAACTCATGCAAAGCGAAAAGTACAAATTATTCACAATGTGCCTTTCCTTTTATCAGTAATACAATGATCCAAGAATATTCTGAAAAATGTAGGCTGGAAAATATTATCTCTACACTGAGAAAGAACTAATTATGATTGAATATAAACACGTCAATTTTATTCTATTATTCTTGAGGGTTTGAAGGAAGGAGGAAAATTCTATAATGTCATTCCCAAAATGACTTTTATAGAAAGGTTTTTCGTAACATCACATATACCTTAAGAACTTTCATTTTTTGGACATGAATAGAAAATTTCCTTTTCCACTGTAGTGGTCTGTTACATACTGATCCCACAGTTGGATAGAACTGTAAAAATGTCCCAAGTAGTTTCTGATGATTGAATCCAACACACAAATGTATCTGCTAAGGACATAATTTGATAAGTTCTGTGTCACTCTAATCCCATTTCCTGATATTTAATTAACAAGTACAAATTGAGACCAAGTGAAGATCAAAGCCCTTCAAATGTGGGCAAACTGTTGAAAGTGGGAGAAAAAGGATTTAAACCTAGGTCCTCTCAAGTGCCCATGCTCAGAACTCATTGTACTCACACTAGATGAGAATATCTAAAATGGAAGAGAATCATAGGACATAGCTAAAAGGACCCTGAGAATAAAAAAGATGGAAACATGGTAGCTAACAGTTTAAACCATGTAGAGGCTAAACCATTTTGTTCAATTCTTGTTGTTAAACTACAAAATTGATCTTACCCCAAAAAAGAGGGAATCCATCCTGTAAACTTCTTTTCCTGTGCTCTGTGTGAGGTTGTTGCAGTCTCATTGTCATTTTCTAAAAATAAGAATAATTTGGTGTGTAAACCTCTGAAAATTACTGCATTAGCAACAGCCCACAGCAACCTCCCATTGAGTTGTGAATATTAGACACTCAAGTTTATAGTAGCAGCATATATGGTGATGTACTATGAACAGCACTGTATTAGTCTGAATTCCTGGAATCTCTACTCCATGTTTAGCGAACTGTTGTAATTAAGCTTTCTGTGCCTCATTGATTTCAGTAAGGAAAATGATGGCAGATTTGAACCAAATGACCTCTCCAGTTTAATGCAATATTAACCTCAAGATCTCTTTCCAGGAAGTTATTTGCCATTTCCTCTACCAAAAATAATATAGGATTTAAGAAAACCAAACATGACTTTTTCATAAAAGTCAATCAGCTGAACACTAACTTGATTCTGGTTAAGGTACTTTTTAGAAGGACAATCAAGCAAGGCCCAACAAAGTGATAAAGACTAGGTAGATATTTTCTTATCCACATTCATTTCTTCTAAGCTTAGCTTAATAAGCCTTAACTAACTTAAAAGGTCTAGAAAATTCAACAATGCCATATGGGAGAAAAACCTAATTTTAGAATGAACCTTATGAGAAGGTTGTCTCCAATAGGTAGAACATGTATTCTGAATGTCTTTCTTCATTTGATTTACTAACAATTATGTATCTCTAATGATGTTGGCTTAATATCATTAAAATGAAAAGCATTCTTCCCAGAGCTCTTCCTGGAAAGATTTATTCCTGAGGGAGAAGAAAGACATTTTCAGAAGAGATGTGCTAGGGCAGAGCATGGAATAAGAAGGAAGAGCTAATAATAAGAAATAAGGAAGCACTAAAAGATAGATAGGACTGACAATCTGGGTAACAAGGGAGTAGAACAATGTATGTGGTGCCCTGCCCTGTGACAGAATGTGGAAATAATTCTGAGTCAGGAAATCCTTTCATTGACTCTCTGAATTCTTGGTCAAATATTCAAGGGTACCTGATGAGTGGTACATGTATCTGTATGTCACATTTCTAGGTATTCTTTGGTTGCAAGCCCTTGTTTGGATAATCACATGGCAGGAAATTCAGAAGCGAACAGTAGCTTTTTCACTGGGACGCTTAGACGACAATGGGGACTCAGTTCCCTATTAATTCTTATGGGATTTCCATATGTCAAATAAACCTGAAATTTGTAATGGAATAACCTCACCTGAAATGATCTTATGTAGAAGTTTCTAAGCGGCAAGTCTAATATAAATCAACAGGGAACCTAGAAGGCTAATCATGTTACACACAATCAAACCTGGGTCAAGAACTTGTAGAATCCAGAACAGAATATTTAATATCCATAGATTGCTCTGAGGCAGAATACTTGAAAGTTTACAGGTTTCAAGGCTGAGTTATTTATAGGATCCTCAAATATTCTAATACTCAAGACCCGCTACAACATTGAAAAAAGTCTCAACTGGTCAAAAGTTCTGACCAGTCAATGCACCCTAAAGTGCACCCACTATGGTCCCAAATACATAATCTATAATTAGAATTGAAGAGTAAAACTCTGGAAGAATGATAATCTAAAGCTCTATGATAGTGAGAGGAATGCTCAAGAAACAACCCTGGAAAAAGTACACTTATACTAAGTACACTATACTGATACTAAGGATACTTATACAACTCATTTATAATGAATGACACAAAAATTCATGTTTGACCTCATTAAATTGCTAGAATTACTTTGAAAATCGAGTCACAATTCTACAACTGCCCAGGTCTTTCAGAATGAGTGGGAACAGTACAACTAAAAAGAATTTACTGGGAAAAATTTGAAATGCACCAAAACCATAGAAGTTTCTAGAAACATTTTAGCCAATACTCAAAAGCTCTGGGTTAAAAATACCTGTCTATCCATGTCTCTCTATATCTATATCCCTCTCAGGGTGCCTGTGTATGGCTGTAACTATATATATATATATATATATATATATATGTATAATATCTCTCTGTGCATACACATATATGTAAATATGCACATATCTATACACGAACACATTTGTGTGTCTGTGAGTGTATGTAAAGCTCACCACATTCTAACTTCTCTCAAACAATCCCTTGATCTAATGGTTTTAAATGAATGGAAGGACAGTTCCATATTCTTACTAAGATTTTAAGATTTGTATTGACTAATGTTTAGCCTGTCATCTTGGACCTTTTGATTTTTTAAGAATCTATTTCTCCTGCTTCCTCTCAAAAAATAAGAAAGAGAAAATGTTAGATGACAATAACAGAAATGGGAAGAGAATGAGGATGAGGAAAGAGCAGAAGAGGAGCAAAAAGGGAAATTGAAAAAGGCAGAAAAGAAACAAGGGGAAGCGGTGGAAAGGATTGGAAGTCAAGGGGAAGAAAATAATTCAGAAATTTGGTAAGAAATTAACAAAATGAAATTTTGAGAGATAAATAAGCAAAAAGGATTGCTTAAGGAAGATCTTTATAGATTAGTGTGAAAATCACTCTAAGATCTTAAGGGAAGAACTTTTAAAAAGTATTTCTTTTAATATATTTCTTACCAGCTACTTTATTTTAAACAACTTCTCATCAAAACTGAAGAATAGATATTTACCCACACTGCTAGGCTCCATCAACATGTCAATTATTATTTAAGACTCTAATCACTTTTATGTCTCAGGATGATTCAGTTCCATTCCTTTAAGCCCCTTTTGAAAACCTAAGTATTCCTCAATCTCTGCAGTAGTTATGTGTAAAATCATGTAGTCTTACCAGTATTTGAATCATCTTGGCTTTCATGTCCTAAGTCTTCTTCTTGGTCCAAATTTCTCATTGTACCATCATATTTGTCATTTATTTCCTGTTTGGTTATGGTTTTCATTGCTCCCTACATATTGTGAAAGAGAAAAGTTTGTTCCTTTTTTTGACAGTTATTCCAATTTATATTTTCTATTTATTTTTGGAACTGAGATTTTGAACTTTACAATAAACAATCCACCTCTGTACTACCTACTCTTCAAAGACCACCCTAACTGATGAGGTCTACATTTAGAGTGGTGAGGGATCCAAATGATGAGATTAGATTCAGTGAACCAAAATGAGATTAGGTTTGCTGGTGGTCAGAGATAAGATCTAGTGGCAGATTCAGGGTTCAGGGAACCAAATGGAGAGATTGGATTCCCCTGTACCCGCTTAGGAATCGGCCCATGGGTAAGGAGTTTTGGAAACCTCTCTTCTGGTGGCACAAAGATTTTTCATAAGTATTTCATGAACCCAAAACACCCATTGATAAAAGAGGTTTATTATAGGCATTGTGAAGTCAGCCTGTGCTATGCATGAATAGAAAGGTTGAATTCCTGAGTGGAAAATTGCCAACAGGGTAGTAAAGTAGTGGAGGAGTCCTGGCAGAGAAGTAAAGTTTCTAGTAGAGAGGCATAAAGTCTCCTTAGGGAAATAGGTGAGGATCAAAAGAAGGTAGTCGTGGAAGAAGATATCATCCTAGTGGGCAGAGGCTTGCTATGCCAAGGAAGGCATGTTAGCTCTTCTGCAAGGATTGGGTTTAAAATTGCCATCTAGAAGCCTAGGTCTGCTCCCCCTCCTGATGAGGCTGGTGGGTGAAGTTTGAGCTGGAATTGAACAGAAAATCTTCAGTTGAATAGGATTGGAATCTCCAACTCTTGATTCAACAAATACCATGGAGATAATGGAATGAAGGTGTTTATTCATTTAGGGAAGATCTTTTCCCCTTCAAATTGTCTCTCTAGCTTCCATAAAGTTGAGAGAGTTTCAAGGACAAGGTGACTTTGCCTTTTAGGAACATAGAACCCAATCAGGAAGTGGAAGAGAAGAGAACAATTCAAAGAAAATACTTCTTTACTTTAGAATTCAATCACATGCCTTTAGAATGGAATATCTTTACAAATCAAAATGAACAGGAGAAGATGGCTTCCCCTTAAATGTGATATTTCAGGGAGCAATTATGGAGATGTTGGAATTATTCTTGAAGGAAAGATGAACTTTGCAGAAGAAAAAATGAGAGCCCTGTCATTCTTGGAGAAGAGCAGCATGTGGGATGTGATAGTGAGACAGTGAAAAGGGATATTTGGCAAAAGTCATTAAGGGAGAGTAAATGCATTAAGAAGTATGGATAATAATAACATGGCAAGTCAGGCTGGAAAAATCACATTATTCATATCTTCCAATGTCCAGTCAGTTAATGTTGGTAGGTGACACTGGAAAGTTTCTGGAAACTGTCAAGCCAAAAGAAGGAGACTGTGCCCTGAGAGGCTCATTATGGAGGAACCCTATAATGTTATAGCTAGATGTGGTTCTGAAAAGACTGCATTAAGGACTTAAGTGGTTTTTCACAAATTTTTTCATAGTGGTTCAATTATGCACTTTTTCAGTTAAGTATCCTTTAAGCACTTATATCTGTTTTAGCATTTGAACTGTCAAACTTACTCTGTTTACCATATTGTGTGATGTTTCTGGTTGACATTTTGGAAAATTTTCTTGATTCTGCCAGTAAAAGAAAATGAAAATATAATTTCAAAAATAAGAATATAATAAATTCTGGAAATTATAAAATATCAGAAGCAGAATAGAGTTTAAAGATCTTTTGCTTCAAGCCTCATATTTCACACTTTCATAATTTTTTGGTTTCTTTCACAATTTATTTTATTTTATTTTTGAAGAAATGCCAAGATCATGTTTCTGTGCTTAAGAATAATGATCACTATATTGCCAAACCAAGAAGAATAGATTCTAATTAAGACCTGAAGTTTAATTAATTCTATGGAGTATAAGTGATCAGAAGAGGAAAGGACTTTTAAAGTAGTTGCTATTTTTTTTTATTCCAACTCACAGTATTTCTCTCCTCTACCTTCTCTGAAATTTTTTCCTGAGATATATAATTGCAGCTGTAATTAGTTGGAACCTGCAAAATCAAGAAAGAGACCCAATAGTTAAAATTCTAAATCCAGCAACAAACAAGCATTAATGAAGTACTTCTAATGGGTCAGGGGTTCTTCATGGAGCTGTTGATACAAGAACAAAGATTAAGAGTGCCCAGAAGAAAGCATGACAAGAACTCAATGACAAAACTTGGGAGAGGCCAAAAAATTTTTTAAATTTTCTAATGTTATAGATCCAAATCACTTCAATCTCCTTCATCCAAGAAAGAATATCCTTGGTGCAAAAGCATCAGGAAACATTGAGAAAAGGAGAAACAATTTCATCAGAAAAAGTTGAATAATGTCACACAAACATAGAACAATTTTTCTATACCATACTATTTGAGAAGGCTAAAATATTAGACCTGATGTGGACCCAAGAAGGCCTTTGCTTCAATTCCTACATCTGACATTACCCTTGGTCGTTAAAGTAAATGCTACAGTACAAATTAAATATGACAAAAGTTTACCTTTGGTGTCTTTTTTGTCTGTGTTGTCTTCTTTCTGATGCTATTCCCACGGGTTCTGAAATCCAAGGTAAAGAAAGAGGAATAATGTTAATAAACAGTTAAGGAAGCCTAGTAGAAATCAAGTCAGCATATGTGATAGAATTGATAAATTTACCTACTGCAAAAGTGTGTTAACTGACCAAAGGCAGAGACTTCTCCAAAGCATCACCCACAGTGCCTAAATTCTTTTCAATAATCACTCCAAAATATTTTTGAGCAGTAGACTCCCCACACAGATGCAGTGAAACAATTTTCCAGGCAAACACAGCTTAGAAGGTGGCAGGAGGGGTGGGTCACTCTGGGGTGGGACAGTTGCACAATTGTGGCATTGGCCAAGAAAGTACAGCCTCAGCCTAGGAAAGTCAGGAGAGGCCTTGGCGGCCTTTGAATCAGCAGCCCAAAGAGCAACAATCCAGACTTCTCCATCCTTGGACAACAGGGAAGTCTGAAAAGTCAGCCAGAAAGTTCTGTCACACTTGGGTTTTAGAGGAGCTCCAGCAAAACAGGAGGTTGAGAACCACTGAATCAACAATATCAAATACAGCAACAACTGTAGCTGCAGCAACACAGGTGGCTTCTGCAGGTTCATCAAAATAAGGCGCTCAACAGGTCATATGAAGGAGAGGAAAAGATGTCTCACTGCTATGAATGATGCAGGGTTTTGTTGCTTTGCCCATAAATAGGTGTCAGGTACACTACTGCCTCACAGTATAGGTCTGTGGGGAGGATTTCAGATAAGAGTTGCACAAACCTCAGAAGCTTGTGATATCACAACCTCCACCCTGGAAACAGAGTCCTACTTTACCAAAGATCCAAAAATTATTTCCTAGATAGGCTGGGAAAATAAGCATACACCAGGAAAAGATCATGACCATAGAAAAGTTAGTACAGAGATGATGAAGATCAAAATACAGATTTAGGAGGGGACTACAAAGTCAAATACTTATTTCCACAGGCTCTAAGAAAGAGAATTTGTCTCAGGCCATGGAGAAAGCTGCAAATAGCTCTTGAAATTCAAATCATAAACAGAAGAAAAATTGTGAAGAATAATGAGGGAGATGCTAAGGATAATACAAAAAGGTCATGGGGAGAAGAATGTCATTAAAAGAAAAATTTGCCCAATGGGAAAATAATTCCTTAAAAATTACAATTGATATATCCAAATAGAGGACAGTAAGAGCCATGTAGACCACAACACAGCATTTTGATTTTTCCATTATTGTTTATTTGCATTTTTTAACTTATTCATTTTTTTGATATGATATTTATTTTTCAACCCTATCATTGTGGAAATAAGTACAGAAAATCTGAACATGTTTAACATATATTGGATTATTTCCCATCTAATGGAGGGCAGAAATGGAAGGAAGGGAAAAATTTGCAACACAAGATCTTTACATGAGTGAGTGTTGCAAATTAACTCTACACATGTTTTGAAAATAAAAAGCTTTAATAAAAAATATATCTTGTGAGAAATAGAAATGACAAGGGAGAATTGTTTGCTTGTTCTTTGTTCTCTTTCTCATTGTTTTCCTTTTGTATCTGATTTTTCTTGTTAGGCCTTATAACTGTGGACATATGTATAGAAAGACTGTACATTTAATATATTTTAGTTTACTTGCTGTCTAGGGTAAGGGATAGAGGGAAGAGAGAGAGAAAACATTGGAACACAAAATTTTGCAAGGACAAATGATGAAAAGTATATTTGCCTGTATTTTGAAAATAGCTCTTATTAAAAAAAGAAAAAAAGTTTTGAAGCAAGTGTCTCTAATGAAGGCCTCAATTTTCAATTAGATAAGATATCTAGGTCAATTTCTTTAACAAAATTATGAGCCATTCTTCAACAGAAAAATGATCAAAAGGTATGATTTATGCCACCCCAACAAAAAATGGGTATAAAATCATGTATAGCCTTTTGAGCTAACAACACTATTACTAAGCATGTATGCCCAAAGAGACTTCAAAAACGAAAATGAATTAGTCAAAAATATTTATAGGAGCTCTTTTTTTGGGGGAAAGAATTAAGAGAATGAGGGCTAGCCCATCAGCTAGGCCATGGCTGATTCCAATGTGATGATGTCATTATGATGAAATACTATTGAGCCATAGGAAATGATGAGTAGGATGCTTTCAGAAAAATGTGAAAAAGTCACCATGAACTCAGGCAAAGTGAAAAATAGTGTTTACAAAGTATTCACAATGTGCCTTTGCTTTTATCAGAAATACAATTATCCAAGAATACTCTGAAGGATGTATGCTGGACAATGTTATCCATACCCAGAGAAAGAACAGATCATGTTTGAATACAGACATGTCCATTTGTATTATTCTTGAGGGTTTCAAGCAGGAAGGAGAATTCTATAATTTCTCTACCAACATGACATTTATAGAAAGGTTTTTCATGACGTCACATATATCATAAGACGTTCTTAATTTTTTTGGAGAAGAAAAGAAAATTTCCTTCTGCACAGTAGTGATTTGTTCCATATTGAACTCCAAGTAGGATAACCCTGTAAAAATGCCCCAAATAGTTTCTGATGATTGAATCCAACACACCAATGTGTCTGCTAAAGACAGAACTTAACAGGCTCAGTGTCATTTTAGCCCCATTTCCTGATATTTAAGTAACAAGTACAAATTTAGTCCCATGGCCTGAAAATTAAGTAACTGGTACAAATTGAGACAAAGTGAAGATCAGAGCCCTTTGATTGTGGGCAAAATGGGAAAAGTGGGAGACCAAGAATTCCAAGCCAGGTCCTCTTGAGTGCCCATACTCAGAACTTAATTGTACTCCATTAGATGAGAACTATTGAAATAGATGAAAATCAGGGGATATAGCTAAAAGGACTCTGAGAAGGGTTGGAAAAGGTGGAAAGTTGGAAAGGTGATAGCTAAACAGTTGAAAGCATGTAGAAACCAAACCATTTTATTCAATTGTTTTCTTGTTATCAATCTAGAAAACTGATCTTACCTAAAAAAAGAGGGCATCCATCTTGGAAACCTGGCTCGTGAACTTGCCGATGTTGTTGCAGTCCCATTGTCCCTTTCTAGAAAGAAAATAATTTGGTGTATAAACCTCTGACAATGACTGCGTTAGCAACAGCCCACAGCAACTTCCAATTGAGTTGTGAATATTAGACACTCAAGTTTATAGTAGTAGCATCTATAGTTGATGGACTATGAAGAGCACTGTATTAGTCTGAATCCCTGGAGTCTCTACTCCATGTTTAGGGAACTGTTGTAAGTAAGCTTTCTGTGCCTCATTGATTTCAGGAAGGAAAATGATGGCAGATTTGAACCAAATGACCTCTCTAGTTTCATCCAATATTAACCTCAAGATCTCTTTCCAGGAAGTATTTTCCACTTCCAATACCGAAAATAATATAGGACTTAAGAAGACCAAATATGGCTTGTTCATCAACGTCAATCAGCTGAACTCTAACTTGATGCTATTTAAGGAACTTTTTAGAAGCACAATCAAGCAAGGCCCAACAAAGAGAGTAAGGCTAGGTAGATCATTTCTTATCCACATTCATTTCTTCTAAGCTTAGCTTAATAAGCCTTAACTTACTTAAAAAGTCTTAGTCAATTCAACAATGCCACATGGGAGAAAAACCTAATTTTAGAATGAATCTTATGAGAAGGTTGTCTCCGATAGCTACAACAGGTATTCTGAATATCTTTCTTCATTTGATTTACTAACAATTATATATCTCTAATGAAGTTGGCTTAATATCATTAAAATGAAAAGCATTTTTCCCAGAGCTCTTATTCCTGAGAGAGAAGAAAAGATATTTTCAGAAAAGATGTACTAGGGTAGAGCATGGACTAAGAAGGAAGAGCTAATAATAATAAGTAAGGAAGCACTACAAGATAGATGGCACTGCAACTCTGGGTAACAATAAGGAAACAGAACCATCTATGTGAAGCCCTGCTCTCTGACAGAATGTGGACACAATTGTGAGTCAGGAACTCCTTTCACTGAATCTATGAACTCTTGGTCAAATATTCAAGGATACCTGATGAGGGGAACATGTACCTGTATGTCACATTTCTAGGTATTCTTTGGTTGCAAGCCCTTGTTTGCATAATCACATGGCAGGAAATTCAGAAGCAAACAGTAGCTTTTTCAATGTGACCCTGAGATCATGATGGGGACTCACTTCCCTATTAATCCTTTATGGGATTTCCATATGTTAAATAAACCTGAATATTGTTGTGGAATAACCTCACCTAATATGAACTTATGTAGAGTTTTCTAAGTGGCAAGTCAAATATAAGTCTATAGGGAACCTAAAGAAAGCTAAGCATGTTACACACAACCAAACCTGGGTCCAGATCAGAATTTGAATATCCATAGATTACTCTGAGGTAGAATACTTGAAAGGTTGTGAGCCTGAGTTAATTATAGAATCTTTAAATAAGGTAATACTCAAGACTCCTGAGTTATTTGTAGAATCTTCAAATATCCTAAGACTCAAGACCACTAGAACATTGAAAAAAGTCTCAACAGGTCAAAAGTTCTCATCAGACAATGCACCCCAAAGTGCACTCCCTATGGGTCCAAATACATCATATGAAAGTAGAATGAAAGCGTACAACTCTGGAAGAATGCTAATCTAAAGCTCTATGATAGTGACAGGAATGCTCAAGAAACAACCCTGGAAAAAGGACAATTGTACTAAGTACACTATACTGATACTAAGGATACTTAAATACTACTCGTTTATAACGAGTGACACAAGAATTCATGTTTGACCTCATTTGATTGCTAGAATTACTTGGAAAATCGAGTCACAGTGTTGGAGGTAGTGTCAAAGTGCTAGAGAACAACACAAGAAAGCAAAGAAAAGCTTTGAAATACATAGAGAGAGAATGAAGGCTCATGGAATAGGAATTATACAATTATTTCAGAAACAATGTTAGAAGAAGATAACGTGAGGTTCTTCTGTCCAGGGGTAAGGATAAATATTGAAAGAAAGTTTATATAACCAAAGAGAGCAAAAACTTCTACTCCTCCAAAAAACAAAAAAACAAAGGAAAAAAATCAGATTGAGGAGAGAAACTTGAAAAACCACTGGACTACACACACAAACATGAACAGCAATAAAATAGCCTTGACATGTTACTACAAGAAATTCTACAACTGTCCATGTCTTTCAGAATGAGTGGGAACAGTAGAACTAAAAAGAATTTACTGAAAAAATTTGAAATGGGCCAAAACCATAGATGTTTCTAGAAGTATTTTAGCCAATACTCAAAAGCTCTGGGTTAAAAATACCTGTCTACCCATGTCTCTCTATACCTATATCCCTCTCAGGGTGCCTGCGTGTGGCTGTAAGTATAAATATATAAATATATATATATATATATATATATATATATATATATCTATAATATCTCTCTGTGCATACACATATGTGCAAATATGCACATATCTATACACGAACCCATTTGTGTTTCTGTGAGTGTATGCAAAGCTCACCACAATCTAACTTCTCTCAAACAATCCCTTGATCTAATGGTTTTAAATGAATGGAAGGACAGTTCCATATTTTTACTAAGCTTTTAAGATTTGTATTGACTAGGTTTTAGCGTGTCATCTTGGACCTTTTGATTTTTTAAGAATCTATTTCTCCTGCTTCCTCTCAAAAAATAACACAGAGAAAACGTTAGATGACAATAAGAGAAATGGGAAGAGAATGAGGATGACAAAAGAGCAGAAGAGCAGCAAAAAGGGAAATTCAAAAAGGAAGAAAAGAAAAGAAAGAAAGGGGAAGCGGTGGAAAGGATTGGAAGTCAAGGGAAAGAAAACAATCCAGAAATTTGGTAAGAAATTAACAAAATGCACTTATGAGAGATAAATAAGTAAAGAGGCTTGCTTAAGGAAGATCTTTATATATTAGTGTGAAAATCACTCTAAGATCTTAAGAGAAAAACATTTTACAAAGTATTTCTTTTAATATTTTTCTTACCAGCTACTTTATTTGAACAACTTCTCATCAAACTGAAGAATAGATATTTACTCGCACTGCTAGACTCAATCAACATGTCAATATTTAATTGACTGTCATCACTCCTAATGTCTCCGGTTGTCTCAGTTTCATTCCTTTAAGCCCCCTTTGAGAAACCTAAGTATTCCTCAATCTTTGCATCAGTTATGTTTAAAATCACGTACTCTTATGAAGATTTGAATGATCTTTGCTGTCTCGGCTTCTGTCTTCTCCTTTGCCCAAATTTCTCATTGTACCACGATCTTTCTCATTTTTTGCCTCTTTTGTCACGTATTTCCTTGCTCCCTACATATTTTAAAAGAGAAAAGTTTTTTCCTTTCTTTGACAGTTATTCCAATTGATATTTTCTACTTATTTTAAGAACTGAGATTTTGAATTTTACAATAAACAACCCATCTCTGTACTACCTACTCTTCAATGATGACCCTAACTGATGAGGACTCCATTTAGGGTGGTGAGGGATTCAAATGATGAGATTCGATTCAGTGAAACAAAATGAGATTAGGGCTCCTTGTGGTCAAGGATAAGATCTAGTGGCAGATTCAGGGTTCAGGGAACCAAATGGAGAGATTGGATTCCCCTGTACCTCCATGGGATTCAGCACATGTGTAGGAAGATTTGGGAATCCCTCGTCTGGTGGTGCAAAGATTTTTCATAAGTATTTTATGAACCCCAAAACCCACACTGATAAAAGAGGTTTATTTAGGCATTGTGAAGTCAGCCTGTGCTATGCATGAATAGAAAGGTTGAATTCCTGAGTGGAAAATTGCCAACAGGGAACTAAAGTAGTGGAGGAGTCCTGGCAGAGAAGTAAAGTTTCTAGTAGAGAGGCATAAAGTCTCCTTAGGGAAATAGGTGAGGATCAAAAGAAGGTAGTCGTGGAAGAGGATATCATCCTAGTGGGCAGAGGCTTGCTATGCCAAGGATGGCATGTTAGCTCTTCTGCAAGGATTGGGTTTAAAATTGCCATCTAGAAGCCTAGGTCTGCTCCCCCTCCTGATGAGGCTGGTGGGTGCAGTTTGAGCTGGAATTGAACAGAAAATCTTCAGTTGAATAGGATTGGAATCTCCAACTCTTGATTCAACCAATACCAAGCAGATAATGGAATGAAGGTGTTTATTCATTTAGGGAAGATCTTTTCCCCTTCAAATTGTCTCTCTAGCTTCCATAAAGTTGAGAGAGTTTCAAGGACAAGGTGACTTTGCCTTTTAGGAACATAGAACCCAATCAGGAAGTGGAAGAGAAGAGAACAATTCAAAGAAAATACTTCATTACTTTAGAATTCAATCACATTCCTTTAGAATGGAATATCTTTACAAATCAAAATGAACAGGAGAATATGGCTTCCCCTTAAATGTGATATTTCAGGGAGCAATTATGGAGATGTTGGAATTATTCTTGAAGGAAAGATGAACTTTGCAGAAGAAAAAATGAGAGCCCTGTCATTCTTGGAGAAGAGCAGCATGTGGGATGTGATAGTGAGACAATGAAAGGGGCTATTTGGAAAAAGTCATTAAGGGAGAGTAAATGCATCATGAAGTATGGAGAATAATAACATGGCAAGTCAGGCTGGAAATATCACATTATTCATATCTTCCACTGTCCAGTCCATTAATGTTGGTAGGTGATACTGGAAAGTTTCTGGAAACCGTCAAGCCAAAAGAAGGAGACTGTGCCCTGAGAGGCTCATTATGGAGGAACCCGATAATGTTATTGCTAGATGTGGTTCTGAAAAGACTACATTAAGGACTTAAGTGGTTTTTCACAAATTTTTTTTTTCCCATTGGTTCAATTATGCACTTTTTCAGTGAAGTATGTTCTAAGAATTTCTATCTGTTTTAACATTTGAACTGTCAAACTTACACTTTTAACGATATGGTAGGATCTTTTTGGTTGAAATTTTGGAAAATTTTCTGGAACCTGCCAGTAAAAGAAAATGAGAATATAAATTCAAAAATTAGAATATAAAAAAATCTCGAAATTATAAAATATCAGAAGCAGAATAGATTCTAAAGATGTTTTGCTTCAAACCTCTCATTTCAGTTTGATAATTTTTTGGTTTCCTTCACAATTTCTTTTTTTTATTTTTTTTTTGAAGAAATGCCAAGATCATGTTTCTGTGCTAAAGAATAATGATTACTAAATTGCCATACCAAGAAGAATAGATTCTAATTAAGACCTGAAATTTCATTCATTCTGTGAACTAATAAGTGATCATATTGGGAAAGGCCTTTTAAAATAATTGCTTTTTTTTTTAATTCCAACTCACATTATTTCTTTCCTTTATCTGTTGAGAGATTTTTTTCTGAGATGCATAACTACAGCTGTAATTAGTTGTCAACTGCAAAATCAAGAAAGAGACCTAGTAGTTAAATGTCTGAATCCAGCAACAAAGAAACATTAATGAAATACCTGTAATGGGTCAGGGGCTCTGCAGGGAGCTGTTGATACAAGAACAAAGATTAAGAGTGCCCACAGGAAAACATGACAAGAACTCAATAACAAATCTTGGGAGAGGCCAAAAAATTTTTTAAATTTTCTAATGTTATAGATTCAATTGACTTCATTCTCCTTCATCCAGGAAAGGTGCAAAAGCATCAGGAAACATGAACAAAAGCAGAAACAATTACACCCCAAAAAGTTGAATAATGTCACAGAAACATAGAGCCACTTTTCTATACCATACTGTTTGAGAAGCCTAAAATATTAGATCTGATGTGGACCCAAGAAGGCCTTTGCTCCATTTCCCACATCTGACATTACCCTTGGCCTTTGTAGTTAAAGCTACAGTACAAATTAGATGTGTCCAAAGTTTACCTTTGGTGCCTTTTTTGTCTGTGTTGTCTTCTTTCTGATGCTATTCCCACGGGTTCTGAAACAAAAGAAAGAGGAAAATGTTAATAAAAGTTAAGGAGGCCTTAGAAACGTCAATTGGATAGAATTATAAATTTACCTACTGCAAAAGTGTGTTAAGGACAAAGGCAGAACTTTCCAAAGCATCACCCACAGTCTAATTCTTTCAATAATCACTCCAAATATTTTTGAGCATGACTTTCCCCACAGATGCAGTGAAACAATTTTCCAGGCAAACACAGCTTAGAAGGTGGCAGGAGGGGTGGGTCACTCTGGGGTGGGACAGTTGCACAATTGTGGCATTGGCCAAGAAAGTACAACCTCAGCCTAGGAAAGTCAGGAAAGGCCTTGGCGGCCTTTGAATCAGCAGCCCAAAGAGCAACAATCCAGACTTCTCCATCCTTGGACAGCAGGGAAGTCCTGGAAAGTCAGCCAGGAAGGTCTGCCACACTTGGGTTTTAGAAGAGCTCCAGCAAAACAGCAGGTTGAGAGCCCCTGAATCAACAGTATCAAATACAGCAGCAACTGTAGCGGTAACCGGAGCTTTCCCAGCATCGAATAAGGCCTCAAAGGTCATATGGAGCAGAGGACAGATGTCTCACTGGTACGAATGATGCAGGATTTTGTTGCTTTGCCCATACTTAGGTGTCAGGGTTTAAAGTACTCCCCACAGTAAAGTCTGTGGGGAGGATTTAGATAAGAGTAAAAACCTCAGAAGCTTGGATATCACACCCCTCCACCCTAAAAGAGTCCTACTTTTTACCAAAGAGTCAAAATTATTTCCTAGTTAGGCTGGGAAAATAAGTACAAAAAAAGATCAACCAAGAAAAGATTAAAGAGAGGATGGATAAATACAGGATTTAGTGGGGATACAAAGTCAAATATTATTTCCACAGGTTCTAAGAAAAGAATTTGTCTCAGGCCATGAGAAAGCTCCAAATAGTTTTGAAAATCGAAAAACACAGAAGGAAAATTGTGTAATGGGCTAGATGCTAAGGATAATACAAAAAGGTCATGGGGAGAAGAATGTCATTAAAAGAAAAATTTGCCCAATGGGAATATAATTCTTTAAAAATTACAGTTGATATATCCAAGGAGAGGACAGTGGGAGCTGTGTTGACCACAACATAGCATTTTCATTTTTTTTTTATTGTTTGTTTGCATTTTTTTCTCATTCATTTTTTTTTTTTTTTATTTTTTTCAACTTTCATTTTGTATATATATATAGAAAGTTTTACGTTTAAAATATTGGATAACTTCCATCTAATGGAGGTCAGAAGGGGAAGGAAGGGAAAATTTGGAACAGTAGATTAATGAAAAATTAATTTTGCATATGTTTTGAAAATAAAAAATCTTTTAATAAAAATGTATATTGTGAGAAATAAATTGAAAGAAAAATGTGAACTTTTGAGACACTTAGATACTTTTTGATGAATTTGAGAGGTTAAAGATTTAACAAAATACCTTTTGGACAATCAACCATTTGTATTAATTAAAAGTTTGCTTGAAATGAGGATACCAAAAAAGCAGGGGAAAAAGAGCTATAAGGTTAAAGAAGAACCAAATTAAAAACAAAACGAAAGCAAACAACCCTTAAAAACAGGACGAATGTTAAAAAGATGTTAAACCTAAAAGAGAAATTTGTCTGGAAGGGAGAATTGCCAAATGGAATATTGAGGGAGTCAGGGAGACGTTTTGATCCAAATACCTTTTGGAACTTTCAATCATTTCTATAAACTTAAAAATAACTTCTTTGAAATGAGGATGCCAAAAATTGCGGGGGGAAGGCTTACAATTTGTTAAAAGAAAAAATTTTTTAAAAAACTGAAGCAAATTAATCCTTAAAAAACAGAACTCGGCAAATGGTAAAAAGATGTATAAAACTCTGAAAAATGTAAGGTTATCTCAAAAGGCAGAATTAGCCAAATGGAAAAATGATATACAACAATTCACTGAAAAGAAGAACTCCTTTCAAAGTAAAAGTGACCACAATGAAAAGGCAATACCAAATGCCCTGGGAAGAAAATCATTACTTACAAATTACAATGATCTCCACTTGATCAATGGTCAAAAAGGAAAATTTTCAATTGTGAAATTAAACAATTTCTAGTTCAATAAAAAGTTCTCTAAATCACTAGTATGAGAAATGCAAATTAAGTCAATTCTATTTTGCCACTACACACTTCTCATTTTGGCTAAGATGACAAGAAAAGAGAATAATGAATTTTGTAGGGATGATTTAAAACTGAGACACTAATAGTTGGGGTTACCTTTGATCCAGATGTCCTACTAGGCCCATATCTCAAAACATCACAGCAAAGGGAAAAGCAGCCATGTGGATAAATGTTTGTAGAGTTCATTTGAGCAAGGAACTGGAAATTGAGTGTATGCCTATCAATTGACAAGTGACTGAAGAAATGATGGAATATGGGTGCTTTTCTCTTTCTTGGGCTCTTTCTGGGATAAATTTTGAGAGTTCTATTTGATGGGCAAGGAACCAGATTGAGAGTATTACAATTGACGAGTAACTGAATAAATTATGGTATATACTGTTATAATATTGTTATTCTCTTTTAATAGCTTTTATTTAAAGTTATATGATGGGTAATTTTACAGCATTGACAATTGCCAAACCTTTGTCCAATTTTTCCCTCATTCCCCCCACTCCTCTAGATGGAGGATGACCAGTAGATTTCAATATATTAAAGTATAAATTAGATAAATAAGTATAATGAACAAACCGTTATTTTCTATACAAAAGAATCGGACTCGAAAGAGTGTAATTAGTGTGTAAGGAAACCAACATGGGAAGGAAAACTATAGGGATTAATCATGAATGGTTGTTAGTCATTTCAGAGTTCTTTCCTGGTATTGGTTCAGTTCATTATGGCCATTGGAACTGATTTGGTTATCTATTGCCGAGGTGGAGGTCCATCAGAACTGATACATGTATTGTTTTGAAGTATATTGGATCTCCGGCCCCGCCCATTTCATTTTCAGCATGAGTTCTTTGGTCCTCCAGGACTTTCTGAAATTTATCCTTTGGTCATTTCTTCACGAACAATAATGGAGTATTATTATTCTAAAGGAAATGATGAGCAGAAAGGTTTTGTATGCCAGGAGAAACTCACATGAAAGATGCTTGGGAAGAAGGTGAACCAAGAATCTATTGTATACAAAAAAAAAATTACGTGACAATTCCGATGCTGTGATTTTTGGATGATGGGGGAACTGAATGGAAATCGATATTATATTTGCACTTTTTCATTGTTTGCTTGTTCTTTTGTTCTCTTTCCATTGTTTTCCTTTTGATCATTTTTCTTTTAGGCCTTGTAACTGTGGATATATGTATAGAAAGATTGTACATTTAAATATTTTATTTACTTGGTTGTCTAGGTATGGGATAGAGGGGAAGGCAGGAGAAAAAATTGGAAAACAAAGTTTTGCAAGGACAAATATGAAAAGTATGTTTGCCTAATTTTAAAAAAATTATTAAAAAAAAAGAAAAAAGTTTTAAAAGTGTTCTAATGAAGGCCCATTTTTCAAATGATAAGATATCTAGGTCAATTTCTTTAAAACATTATGGCATTCTTCAACAGAAAAATGATAAAAGTTTGATTTATGCCACCCTGACAAAAAAAAAGGGTTAAAATCATGTCAGTTTTGAGCAAAAACTATTACTAAGCATGTATGCCTAAAGAGACTTTAAAAACAAAAAATGAATTAGTCAAAAATATTTATAGGAGCCTTTTTTTTGGCGGAAAGAGTTAAGAGAATGAGGGAGCCATCAGCAGGCCATGGCTGATTCCAATGTGGATGATTATTATGATGAAATACTATTGAGCCAAGGAAATGATGAGAGGATACCTCAGTGGGAAAAGGTCACAGAACTCGGGCAAAGTGAAAATTACTGTTTACAAAGTATTCAAATGTGCCTTTGCTTTATCAAATTACAATTATAAGAATACCTGAAGGATGTATTGGACAATGTTATCCATACCCTGAGAAAGAAAAGATCATGTTTGAAACAGAAACATGTCCATTTGTATTATTCTTGAGGGTTTTAAGCAGGAAGGAGAATTCTATAATTCTCTACCAAATGACATTTATAGAAAGGTTTTTCATGACGGAAATTTCATAAGACGTTTAATTTTTTTTGGAGAAGAAAAGAAAATTTCCTTTGCACAGAAAGGGATTTGTTCCATATTGATTCCAAGTAGGATCCCTGTAAAATGCCCCAAATATTTCTGATGATTGAATAACACACCAATGTGTCTGTAAAGACAGAACTTAAAGGCCAGTGTCATTTTAGCCCCATTTTATATTTAAGCAAAAGTACAAATTTATCCCATGGCCTGAAAATTAAGTAACGGTACAAATTGAGACAAAGGAAGATCAGAGCCCCTTTGATTGTGGGAAATGGGGAAAGTGGGAGACCAAGAATTCCAAGCCAGGTCCCTTGAGTGCCCATACTCAGAACTTAATTGTACCCATTAGATGAGAACTATTGAAATAGATGAAAATAGGGATAAGCTAAAAGGACTTGAGAAGGGTTAAAAGGTGGAAAGTTGGAAAGGTGATAACTAAAAGTTGAAAGATGAAACCAAACCATTTTATTCAATTGTTTTCTTTTACAACTAGAAAACTGATCTTACCCAAAAAAAGAGGGCATCCATCTTGGAAACCTGGCTTGGAACTTTGGATGTTGGCAGTCCATTGTCCCTTTCTGAAAGAAAAAAATTTGGTGTATAAACCTCTACAATGACTGCTTGAAAGCCCTACAACCTAATTAGGTTTGAATATTAGACACCAAGTTTATAGTAGTAATCTAAGTTGATGGACTATGAAGAGCACTGTATTATCTGAATCCCTGGGTCCTACTCCATGTTTGGGGAACTTTGTGGTAAGCTTTCTGTGCCTCATTGATTTTTGGGGAATGAAAATGATGGCAGATTTAACCAAATGACCTCTAGTTTCTCCAATATTAACCTCAAGATCTCCTTCCAGGCAGTATTTTCCACTTCCAATACCGAAAATAATATAGGATTTAAGAAGACCAAATATGGCTTGTTCAATAACGTTAATCAGCTGAACTCTAACGTGATGCCATTTAAGGAACTTTTAGAAGCACAACCGGCCCAACAAAGTGAGTAAGGCTAGGTAGATCATTTCTTTCCATATTCATTTCTTCTAACTTAGCTTAATTTAACTTATTAAAAATCATCAATTCAACAATCCACATGGGAGAAAACCAATTTTAAATGAATTTATGAGAAGGTTGTTCCGAAGCTACAACAGGTATTCTGAATATCTTTTTCATTTGATTTACTAAAATTATATATTCTAATGAAGTTGGCTTAATATCATTAAAATGGTTTTTTCCCAATTTATTCCTGAGAGAAAGAAAAAATATTTAGAAAAATGTACTAGGACAGAATGGACAAGAAGGAAGAAATAATAAAAGTAAAAACACTAAAAATAGATGGCACTCAACCTGGTAACAATAAAAACAGAACCATCAGGAACCTCTCTTGACAAATTGGAAACAATTGTAGTCAGGAACCTTTTCACTGAATCTAAAATTTTGGTCAAATATTCGATACCCATGAGGGGAAATTACCTTTAATGTCAATTTAGGTATTCTTTGTTTGAACCCTTGTTTGATAACCATGGCAGGAAATTCAAAGCAAACAGTAGCTTTTTTCCCGGACCCTTAGATCATAATGGCGACCATTTCCATTAACCTTCATAAATTTCCATTTATTAAATAAACTAATTTTGTAATGAAAATCTCACCTAAATTATCTTATTAGATTTCTAAATGGCAATCTAATAAGTCTAAGGGGAAAAAAGCAAGCATTTTCAAAATCAAACCTGGTAGGAACTTTAAAAAGATCATTATTTAATATCCATAGATTCCTCTGAGAAGAATACTTGGAGAGTTTAAAGTTTATCCTGGTTATTTATAGGATACCAAATATTCCAATACCAAGACCCCCAACAACACTGAAAAAGTCTCAAAGTCAAAAATTGTGAAATGTACCCTAAAACCACATTGTCCCAAATATACAATCTGTAATTAGATTTGAAGAGTAGAAATCTGGAAGAACGTTAATCTAAAGTTCTATGATAGTGACAGGAATGCTGAAGAAACAAATCCAGAAAAAGGACATGCAAAATATGTACTTGAATGAATGAAACAACAGTTCATGTTTTGCCTCATTAAATCTAAACCTTTGAAAATCTAGTCTCAATGTTGAGCAAATCATGTTGGAGAACAAAACAAAAAAGCAACGAACTTTGAAATATGTAGAGAGAGAATGAAGCCACATGGAATATAGTTATATAATGCTATTCTAGAAACAATGTTAAAATAACTTAAAATGAGTTTTTTGTGTCCATGGTACAAGGAGAATTATTGAAATTAAGTTATCTAGCCCCAGAGAGCAAAAACTTCTGACCCTCTTAAAAAAAAAAGAAAACTTTGAGGAGAGAGAAAATGAAAAATCACTGCACTAACCTCAAGACTATGAGTAGCAATAAAAAATTATAGAATGCCTAGATCTTTCAGAATTAGTGGAGACACTAGAAATAGAAAGAACTTACTGGGAAAACTTAAAAACCAAAACCATAAAAGTTCGTATTTTAGCCATACCAAAGCTCATATCTATCAATCATGTACCATCACTATCAGTTACATGTGTATGATTAAAGGAAAAATATAGTATGTGTATATATATATATATTCAAATATATATATATATATTTAAAAACCCACAATGCAATTAATACCTTCTATACCATGTTTACTCCTGTTTCAAATCTTGACACTAGGAACAGAGGTTTGTAATAATGGAGAATATATACTGTTATGGCTAATTGAAAAGAATACTATTTACAAAGGTTTGAAAAGAATTTTGCAATTCAGAATTCATAGGAATAGGATTTATCGTCTTGCTGCAAAACATGCAAAAAAAAAATGTTGGAGGCATTTCTTTTATTTCCTTTCTTTTGTTCCTCAAAACCATCATAACATTTCAAGAGAACACAATACAAAAGGCCCCAAAATAAATCCTTGTAGAATTGAAATGGGAAAAGTATGCATGAATTGGATTTTCTTACCACAGCACACATCTCTTTGGCTTCATTCAGAAATTTCTCTGTTTTCTCTTCCAAAATTGCTATTTTGGTCAGTTCCTGCTTTTTGAATGCAGATTCCCTGGAATAACAAAACCAGAACAATGAGTATTTTAAATTCTCTAAATGCTGACTTGGATATCAAGAGTCTAGGCTTTTGACTGACTTTTGACCCTGGCAAAGACTAGTCAATCAGGTATTCTAGATTCCATTCATTGACATCTCTATAATATTGCCCAACTCCATATCATTCACTTGTGTGTTCACCTGAACATTTTGTCCATTCATCACTGTATCTTTTAATTCTAAATATAAATATTCCATTGTGGGTGGTTCCCCAAATAATGGATACTCTTTTATTCTAGTTTGATCTTTTGTGCTCATAACAATTCAAAATTCTTTTCCAGCCTGTTTCCTTTCTCATACGGACTGTTTTAAATCAACTCAGTAGCCGAATGACAAAAGAATTATCACTACAAATGTCTGAATATAATCTGTTTCACAGACAGTTTGCATATAATTCCCAGTAAAGGACTGAACACAATATAGGGACTGTATGTTGTAATTTTTATAACTTCACCAGGATATTTTCCCTTTTTGTCTCCTAAAGAAATTCTACCATTGTGAAATTCCACTAGTAGGACGTGTGTATACCCAATTTTCCATAGAGGGGCCAGAAAGAAAGAACTTTGATTGATGTTTTCATTTTTACAAGTCATTTATTTCCTCAAAGTTTGCCTCTTCTGGAGTAAATTTTATTTCCTGAAAGGGGAAAAAGATTTTTAGAAAGAACAAAATAAAATACATATTTTAAAAAGCAATGCCAAAATTATGACTTCAGATTACTATAAACTTATATCCTGATGATATTTTTCAGGCAGGAAAGATTTCTGTAGCAGGTAATCATTTCTTCAAAAGCTCCTCTCCTCGAAACATGCAACATGAGGGGCATCTATGTGGTACAGTGGATAGACTACTAATCCTGAAGTCAGGAGGATCTAAATTTAAATCTGGTTTTACACACTCAACACTTACTAATTGGATGATTTTGTGCAAGTCAACCCTAAACTGCCTTAATAATAATAAAATAAAAATAAAAATGCAATATGGATTTTGAATCAACTTCTAAAAATTCAGTCAAACAAGGAGGCGGCATTAGATCTTAACTTTTTGGATTACCAACTTTATAGAGGGTAAACCTTTTTTGAAACCCATTGGAGAATGTGTACAAACTACATTTGTCCAAAGGGTATGAAAGTGAAGAAGCATAGAAAGAGAATCCTGCCCACTCATCTGCTGGAATTTTTCTTTAGTCCCTACAATTCATCACAAATCTGGACTTTCAAAAGGGATACAAGAAGAGACTCACTTTGTGAGTCTTTCTTTGAAAGGTGCAAAGATACAAGAAAGTTCAAAATTGCCTCCTATTTTTTTTTTCTTTTTCAGAAGCAGTCTGATTTGTTTAGGGTCAGGAAAAAAAAAAAAAAAGATTGTCTAAGTCTGGATTTGAACTGCAATCCTTCTGACCTTAAGGCCAATACTTCCAGCTAATGTGCCATCTAACTTCCCAAATACTAATTATTTGCAAAATCAATGCATTAGCTGGTTTTAAGAAGTCATTTATTTTTGCCTCTTCTTCACAGTTGCTGTAAATTATGGTTTCTTGTGATGTATATAGAGATCTCTAGAGGTAGGATACTAGTCCTAACTGTGGTAGTTAAAAAAAAATAAAACTAAATGAATACAATTTCACTTTTAAAAGCCCATCTTAATTTAAAAGGTTGTATAAGAAATGATGGTGTGTGCATACACACACAACACACACATCCATGTAAAGCTGTTTTGCTAAGAACAGAAAAGGAATAAATGCCAGAGATACATAGAAGGCAAAAGTGATAAGATTTCACAGCTATCACTATGATATACAACTGTGAGAAAGGACTGACACCCAGTAGTGAAAACACAGCTTTGAAAGAAGTCTGATTTGTCAAGACAAACGGGATTACCGGAGCATAATTACAATATACTTTTCACAGAAATCAAATTAGATCTATACAAATGGAAAAATAGCAATTGTCATGGAGGGGCCCAGCTATAATAAAATGACCCCACCCCCCAATTAATCTAATGATCTGAATACCACATAAATCATACTACTAAAAATTACTTTTAAAGCAGTAGAAAAATAACAAATTCAACTGACCCAACAAAGGGCCAAGAATAAGAAGGAATTAATGGGAAAAATGTAATGAAACCTGCCTGACATACCAGATTAAGACCATATTATGGAAGTAATGGTCATCAAAACGATTGGTAATGGTTGAGTGTACAGGTGAGTCCACAAAGCATGCTGGCTACAATCAATGAAATCATTAACTAGTGTTTGAGAAAACAAGGATTCCAGCTCCTGGGATAAGAACCACTATCTGATAAAGATTGTTGTGAAATTGAAAAATAGCATGGCTGAAACATAGCACTGACCAACATCTAACAACCAATATCAAGATAAGGTCAAATGGGTTCGTGATTTGGACAAAGGATGTTACCTATAAGAAAATGGAGAACAAGGAGTAGTTGTCCACCCTCTCAGCTCTTGGAGAAGGGAAGAATTTATGACCAAAGAAGAACTAGACAACATTTTGATATGCAAATGGATAATTTTGACATAAAATTAGTAAGTTTTTGCAATAAATGAAAGCAACCAAAATTAGAAGAGAAGCAGTGAAGGGTAAACAATTTTATGTTTAGTAATTCTTGAAAAAAAGAGTCAAATTTATAGAATGCAAGTCTTTCTCCTTAATTGATAAATGGTCAAAGCTATAAACAGAAAATTTTCAAATAAAAAATTAAACCATCAGTAGTCATTGGAAAAACATTCCAAATCACCTTTACACAGAAATGCAAAGAAAATAACCTAAAATGCTCCTTCACATTTTTCGTGATTGGCTATGATGACTGGAAAAGATAATATTTGAGTGGATGGGAAAACAGGGACACTTAATATATTGTTATAAAGTTGTGTATTGAGCTAGACATTCTGGTGAGCACTGAAACCTACTCAAACATGACAACAGTAAGTGCAGTGAAGAGGAGCAGAATCCAAAGAACATTGCACATAATAACAGCGCAAGATTATGTGATCTTATGATAAACTTAGCTCCTCTCAGTAATTCAACTGATATACATACCTAGATTTAGAATGGAAAATGTCATCTATATCCAGAAAACTATGGACACTAAATGCAACTTTGTGCATACTATTTTTCAAACTTTGTTTTTTATTATTTGATTTTTCATTTTAATTGTTTTTTCTTTTTGTCATTCAGATTTCTATCGCCAACATGAGAAATATGGAAATATTCAAATGAATGAAAATATATCAGATTGATTTCTCTCTTCAGGAAGGGAGGATTAAAAGGATAAAGGAAGGAAAACTGTGAACTCAAATTCCTAAAAAATGGAATGTTGAAACCATCTTTACATGTCATTAAGGCCATGAAAATGAGCTCAGTTTCTATTATTTAATATTAATTTTGACATCCCTGTATTTTTTCTAGAAAATTTAGGAGTGGCCACAAAATCAGTCCTTGAAAAACTTTGTGAATTCAAATAGAAAAGTATATATGAATTGACTTTTCAATTATGAAACACATTTTCAGCTCAAAGAAAGATGCATTTTGTTCCTCAAAGTCTTACTGGGAGTTTTTGTTGTTCAAATTCATTTTCTCTGAAAAATAAAAGCAGCATTGTTATAGTTTAAGTGGAGAAAATTCTATCAAGAGGCTCCGCTTCTATCCCAGTTTTCCCACATAGATAATGAATGACTTCATTCCATTGGATTTCATTCTTAGACATCACTATAATAATTGACATGTTGTGGTCATTTGCTTGTGTCTCAACTTTAACATTCTCTTAATCATCACAATCTGTATAATACTTCACTTTTAACTCTGAACATGATTTTTCTCTTATGAGTCATTAATAAATCAATGCATACCCTCTAATTCTTTTTTGTGTGTGTTCAACAAAATAGGTTCTACAATTATTTACTTACTGCTACTCTTCTAATTTCAAGTCTCATATTTTTCTTTGAGTTGATAATCTATAATTTCTTCACATAATCTTAACTTGTCAGGCATTTCAAGCATCTTCAGGTTTCAAAGTAAAAAAATAATAATATTAGTATTGTTATTTGATCATAAGTTGATGTTTTTACCACTTAGCCTAATATACCCTACGACAGGTAGAGTGAGAATAAAGAGATGGCAGGTATTAGGTGGGGGGAAAGAGTGGTTATACTTCTATTATTTTAACTTGTCTGCGTTCTGTGAAATCCCACTAATAGTACATGAATATACCTTGAGTTTAAGAGAGATGTTAAAGAGAAAGTACATACACGATACACGATACACGATCATACACGATAATTTTATTTTCAATGTCCTCTTTCTCTTCTTCAGCTTCCTTTTCTTCCTGTAAAAAAGAATGTTTTACAAAGAGAAATAAGATGCTTTTCTAAAGCATTTCCAAGTGAAATTTTTGAGCTAAAATGACTTTGAATTTATGTTTTGTTCATAAATTCTAATCTCTTAGATTAGATTACATTAGGTTAGAGTCATTTCCTTAACACTCTCTTTTGAAGATGACCATAAAATTGGACAATTAAAAAGATGGAGGGAACTGGAAGATGGAATAGGAAGACTTTCTCCATGAAAAGTCTTATCATAAAGAAGTTCTTATCAAAACTTTTTGGCTCTTCTTAAGACGAAAAAACCGAAATGGATGAAAGGAACACATTGCGTTGCAAATAAAACCCAGAAACAAGTGGAACCAAGGAAGTCTCATTATTTAACCAAACATAAGAACACAGTGCATGAAGGACCCTTGTCCCACCCAAACTACCGTAGAAAACCCGTAAAATCAGAGTACAAAGCAACTTTCCAACTTTCCAATGGCATCATACATGAATTAAACACAGAAGAAATTGGGCATATAGCTAGCTTTGACATAAAATGGAATAATCAAACATCATTTAAATTAAAGGATTTTTCTATGATAAAATAAGCAAATAAACATGCTGGAGGAGGTAAGGAAATATAGGTTAACTGTCTATATGTTATTGGAAGAGTGAAAAAGTGGCCAATAGTTGTGGAGAAAACACTTAGAATGACAAAGGTCATTGAAAAGACTATGCTTTTTGAATCATTGATCCTAATACAGGGGATATATATGCTATGATAACAAAAGATGTGCGTCTATATGTAGTGACATTTCTTGAAAGAAACTTAATAGATGTCCAGCAGTTCAGAGCAGATAAATTTATGGACTGGAACTGTGAAAGATATTATGCCAGATACACTTCAGAAAAAATTATTAAGAATTTTTCATGTACTGCCCAACATACTGACCTCTGGGAATACAATAGAAGGTAAAAAATAGTTCCAGCTGCTAATATCTATTCAATTAGAAAACAACTTTAAAACGAGGTATGTATGTACTATATAATAAGGACGTATATATATGTGTGTGTGTGTGTGTGTGTGTGTGTGTGTGTGTGCATGTAGTAGATATATAGAAAATCTAAAAAAAGGAAGGCATTACCCAGGGACAGGGTGGGGAGAGGTATAAATGGGGAATGCTCACTACCAAAGGGCTCGTTCAGAAGGTAAAATTGCATCCTTGTAGGTCATGAAAGTCAAGAAATGGAGGTGAAGAGAATGAAGATTCCAGACAGAGGGAACAAAACACTGAGAAAACATGAAATTGGGACTCAAAAGAGTTGTGTCTAAGAAAGAGCAAAAAGCTCCGGAATATCTGGATTTTAAGAAAACTTGGAGAGAGGAAAGAAGAGAGAAGACTGGACGTTAGAATGATGGCAAAAGTGATTTGAAAAGCCAAAGACACACCTGATAGGAGGGACTGGAACCCCTCGATTTTATTGAATTAGAAAAGAAAGTCACCAGATGGTTAGTGCAGAAGGCAGTGGCGGAGGGAGAACTGAGCATGAGAGGCTCTGCAAACCTGTAGAGACCATGACACCAAGGAGGAAGAAGAAGAGAAAATAGGAAATATTGTGAAGGAAATGAGTTGATCATGGCAAGAAACCTCTCCAGCAGATAATGATTCCTAGAATTCATGGGAGTTCGCGGATTCCAAACCCAGATGTAATAAAGAGGGGAGAAGTTAAGGAAAGAGGACAGTGCCTTGGAGCACATAGTCATGCTGAGCAGCATGGCTTGGAAGTGGATCCTACAAAAGCAGACTCGGATGGACTGAGAAAAGTAAAAAGAGAAGCCCCGGGTAGGAGCTCTCTCACAAAAACTGATGGAGGAAAGCCTGTTCAAGAGGACAGGATGATCAACAAGGTTAACACTCAGGAGAGATCAAGAAAGATAAGATTTGAGACAAAGACTTGGTAGCAGAAGTCATCACTGATAACTCTGAAAAATAAAAGTCCATGGTGTTCCAACCAATTAATTCAAAAAATGCAGAGCAATCTAGGTAACTATTTATTAACTGATGCAGAATGAAGCATGTGTGATATTAGAAATTAAAAATGAAAACAACCATGAAAGTCTGCCATTCTCCAAATGAAACATCCTATTTATCACTTAGAAAATGCCAAATGAAATACAAGTCACTCCAACTTGTTAGTGAGGCAATAGGTCATGATCTAGATTGCTGTATATTGTCACATACACTTATGTTGCCAGTTGGTGATGAATAATATTATTGAAAGTATTGTTCTATACATATATGTTTGTATATATGGCTGTATTATTTATTTTCATGTCGGACTTTGAATTAGAAGAAACTGTTCAATGGTGAGAATGTAAAATGAGTTGAGAAAAGAAGATTAGAAATACAATATATTAAACTTATAAAGTATATCCCCTGTAAATAGATATGATGATTTTTATGATTTCTATTAGTGCTTCAAAATGATGAAACTAAAAAGGTATTTGTTTTAAGCAACAGACTTTTGAAATTGCATTGAATTTCATGTATTAAAATTATCACTAGAAATAATCACACACAGCAAGTTAAAACAAATTCTTCCCTTAATTCAGTTCCTAGAAATAGGAAAAGGGACATACTGTTTTGGACAAAAAACATTTCTTTCATGTTTTGAGATGCTCCACCAAAGCTGCCAGCATCCTCACATTGCGGGCATTGCTTGATGCCTTCCTATCCTTCTCATTACATCCTTCTGGGATTGCAGGCAAATATATTTCAATAAATGCTTGTAGCACAACTGATAAAAACCCATGAATTGAATAACTCACAGTGGAGCAAAGCTCTTCAAATTTCCTGGTCAATTTCAGGGCTTTTCCTACCCAGAGATTGTTCTTCCAAGTCCAGCTTTATTACAATTTCTGAAATACATAACCAGCTGTGTATGTGTTTAAGGTAGAGTGTGTGCTGACTTGATATCAAGAATTTTGTTTTGATCCCAATTTTTCCACTTTACATAGTTGAATGCAATTAGTTATCAATAACAGATTCCACTCATTGAAATCTACATGATAGGCAAACTTTGGACGCAACTTATCAATTATTCTCCTGTGTATTCCCCTACTTTCACTCTTTCTTATGTAAGATAATTCAGTTTCAAAACCAAAGAACATTTTCTTGTGGATGTTTACCAATTTATCGTTTATTCTTTTATTCTGTTCTTTTCTATGCTTACATTAAAAAATGAAGCTATTTTTAGAATATTCTTTTCCTTCTAATGATCTAATGATTTCTTCCTTTTTAATTCCTGATATTACCTTTTGTTGTTAATCATTCAGAATTTCTTCACTCAGTTGTATCTGTCAGACATTGTGACATTTCACATTTTTTTTGAGAAACAAAATATTAATGCTCAAATTATGAATATAATCTCTTTACACTTGTGCACACAATGTACTAGATTTGTACCCTTTCCAAAAAGGATTATATGTTATAGAGCAAATTTACCTCATTTTCTTTCACTTTACCATAGTTGAACGAAATAGGCATATTGACCCGTGCTTAGTGCCCCGTACCCCCATTAAGTTTTTCAAGCATCTATCGCCATTCACATACATTTTTTTTTTTTCTGAGCATGCAAGTTCCTTTGTTTGAGGTCATTAAATTAATCTTTACATTTTGCTCTGTTTTTTTGTTGTATATTTGTGTGTGTATGCTCCACACAAATTCAAAGATATAGCAAGAATTGTCCTTTTTTGAATTGATGTGATCTATTTTAATTCTGATATCCTTTTGGATGTGGATAATGGTAATTTCTATAGACTCAATTTGCTAGCATTTCAGGCCCTCCAGAAGTACAAAGTTAACTTTGAATAATAAAGATTAAAAGAATAAATATTTTATGGATACTAACATCTCTTTTTAACTGCATACCCATTACACTCTTAATACGGCTATAATCCCATTAAAGGCAAAAAGGGATAGACATAGTAAACAAATATTTGGACTCGTAATGTGACAAGATATTGTAATATTTTTTTTACTAAAGATATCCTGCTATCTCTAAAACCCATTAGTAATACAAAAGTATACCTTATACTACTATAAATAGGAGAGGATATTCTCATCCAGAAACATTCTTCAAGAATAGCGAATCTTCTTTTAGTGTTTTCATAAGAAAATAGAAAAGAAAGTTAAAATCAGAAAGAGAAAGTTAAAATATAAAATAGATTTTATATAAAATTAAAGTCAAAAATTTATAAGTTAACAAATTAAACCTACTTGTTTGTTGAGATGAGTAAAAGGCAAATGCCATAGTTTCTTCTTGTGTGGGACATGCCTTTAAGCACCTCTTCATTCCCATTGAATTACCAACTTTCATCACACAGAAGCCAGTCAACAGAACCTAGATAGATAGCCACGGCATTGGACCCTAAGAGTTGAGACAGTAGCCATGTCTGTATACTTTTGAACACTTTTACCTCCTCATGCTCTGGGGGGGGGCTGCCTTCTCTCCCTCATCTGTCACACTCATGGGCAATGCACTGTGGAAAAGAGATCTTTTCCTCTTTCCAAGCTGGAAACGCACATGCCAATTTATTGTGACTTGTGGATTCTCTATTTAGTCTGCAGCCTACCTCTCCTTAGTTGGTTCAAGGTCTCACCCTTTGCTTTCCATCCTCAATCATTTCTCCTGCTCACAGTTTGTCCACATAGTCCTGCGCTGATTTTCATAGCCCGGAAAATGAAAGAATGTTCCAAATCACTATTGATCAGAGAAGTGCAAATTAAGACAACTCTGAAATACCACACCTGTCAAATTGGCTAAGATGACAGGAAAAAATAATGATGAATGTTGGAGGGGATGCAGGAAAACTTGGACACTGATGCATTGTTGGTGGAGTTGTGAATGAATCCAACTATTGTGGAAAGCAAGCTGGAATTATGCCCCAAAAGTCATCAAACTGTGCATACCCTGTGATCCAGCAGTGCTACTACTGGGCCTATATCCCAAAGAGATACTAAAAAAAGGGAAAGGGACCTGTATGTGCCAAAATGTTTGTGGCAGTCCTGTTTGTAGTGGCTAGAAACTGGAAAGTGAATGGATGCCCATCAATTGGAGAATGATTGGGTAAACTGTGGCATATGAATGTTATGGAATATTATTGTTCTGTCAGAAATGATCAGCAGGATGAATAGAGAGAGGCTTGGAAAGACTTACATGAACTGATGCTGAGTCAAATGAGCAGGATTAACAGAAAGATTAATTCCTCAACAGAAGAGGAAATCGAGTAATTAAATAACCTAGTAGAGGGGAAGTGATCAAACCATAAATGTGTTCTCTGAGAAAAAATTCCCACAGCAAGATGGATTTACAAGTGAATTCTCCCAAATATTTAAAGAACAACTAATTTAATATCACACAAATAAGTGAAATTAAAATGACAGAGTTTGACTAAATTCCTTCTATGACAAAATGTGATTCAAATACATAAACCAGAATACAAAAACAAAGAAAGAAAAATATATATAACCAAATTTATTTTTCTTTTCATTTCTTATTTTCACTTGAGATTTATAGTTATTTATTACGGTTTATTTGTTTCAAGGCCATTGGGTTTATGACGGCCCGGCCAGGAGTCACAGCTAGAAAGTATCAAGTGTCAGCTTGAACTCAAGTGCCCCCAAATTCAGGGTTGGTACTCTATCTACTGCACTATCTAGCTGCCCTTTTCCCCAAATTTAAAATAATATCACCAAGGCAATGGCAGCAATATATCAATAAGGTTGTAGAATAGGACTAGTGAGGATTTGGACTAGGAATATCAGGCTGATTCAATTATTGGGAATTGGATTGTTAATAGAATGGGAAAATATTAGAATATTATTTAAAGCAGGAAAACTTTAACAACACAACCCTTTATTCTTGTGAAAATAACAGAAAGCACAGAATTAAATGAAGCTTTTTCTTAAATGTGAGAAATAATACGGTCTAAACTCAATGTAAGCACTATTTGGAGTGTAGATAAAATAGAATTCTTTTCAATAATAACAGGAGTGAAACAAGCATGTTCATTTTCACCATTATTATTCAATATTCCACTAGAAATGTCAGCTATCACAATAAGAAATCAAAAAGAAACGCAAGGAATCCAAAAAGGCAATGAGGAAACAAAACTATCATACTTTTCAAAGGATATGCTAGTAAACTTAGTGAATCTTAGAGAATCAACTAAAACTTTAGTCAGAGCAATGAACCACATTAGCAACAAAAAAGAGGAGACAAAATACAAATCAAGAAAAAGCATAAGTACTTTGATGTATTGCCAAAAAAAAACAAAAACAAATAAACAACAGGAATGTTTAGATAATACAATACTTGTATACAGTATTAAAATACTTGGGAGTCTGCCATCACACACAACAGAACAACATGACCACACCGCCAAAACACTTTCACATGAATACAATTTGAAAAAAAATTGGAGAAATGTTAAAGGCTCATCGGGAGGCAAAGCCACTATGATGAAAGTTAAAATTTTTTTTATTGAGTATAGTATCGTAATCAAATCACCAAAATATCATTTTATAGAGCTAAAATTTAATCAAAATAAATCTAGAAGAAGAAATAGTTTAAATTATCAGTGAAATCAGGCATAATGAAGGAGAGGAAAGGGAAGAGGAAGATGTATGGAAGACAATAAGGAGGAGGACAAAAAGAAAACAGAAAAGAAGTAAGAAGCAAAAATGAAAATGAAGGTGGAGAAGTAGAAGAAGAGGAAGAGAAAAGAAAGGGAGGAAGGAAAGAAGAAAGAAAGAAAGAAGTAAATTATACAGCAATAGAAGAAAACATGTTCCTTGTACCTCATGCATAGCTCCATGCTTCACATTCTAATCCTGTATTTTTGTGTATAACTCAATCTGTATATGTCTCATTTTTCTATTAGCACTTTGCCATAATAATAAGAAAGGAAATACCTCTGAGCTCCCTACTTCTACTGTCCCATACTCAGATTTCCTGGAATTGAGCATAGTTGGTCACCTCTCTCAGTGACAGGCCTTTCAGAGTCACCCTCTGATCACAAGCAATCAGACTGGCATGGAGAATGTGTCCCGGAGAAGGGCCTAATCTTATTTGGATATGTGTGGAAGTACAGCCAAAGTATCAGTGATGTAATTAATAAAAGAGGACCAGCACCTGTGGATGGTAATATTCATGGTAGGAGTTGAAAAGCCTTAAAGAGAAAGTGTGATTTCTGTTTCATTGACTTGGGGGTCTAGGAAGAAAAAATTTTTATTTTCATCATAGTGGCTTCCTCTCTCCCAATGAGCTTCCTTAACATTTCTTCCATTTTTTCTCAAATTGTATTCATAAAGTGTTTGTACTGTGTTCATGTTGTTCTTGTTGTGGTAAAAGTTACAGACTCCCAAGTATTTGAAAACTTTGTGGTGGCAGTATTAAAGTTCTTTAGAGTTCTCATAAAACCTCTGTGGAAACGCGGATTTCAGAACTTTTCATTGCTGTCCTAGTAGGAATCTGAAAGACCATGTCTAAGGAGTATTTCTCAAGGTCGGGAATCTGGGTCCCAAGTCTTATATAAAAGGATTTCTGTCCCATATCCACAGACATCCTGGTACAAGTCCGAGGTGTCCGAAGCGGCGGTATTAGGATAATCAATACTGATTTGGAGCTTTTAAATTAGGAAATGGCTTTCATTCCATTGTTGTCTGAAACTTGCTTTATCTTTTGAATATCTATTCGGTGGAGAATAGTTTGTGGGCTCTTATAAATTTGAGTCAATTTTATATAGTTTAGAAATGAGACCTTTATTAGAAACACTGGCTGTAAATGGTTTCAGACTTTCTTGCTTCCTTCTAATGTTGGCTCTTGGTTTTGTTTGAACAAAACTTTTTAAATTTAGTATATAAACAACAACTTATCCATTTTCCATTTCATAATGTTTACTGGTTCTTACTTGGTCAAAAATTCTTCCAGAGATCTGAGAGGTACATTAACTTCCTTGTTCTCCTAATTTGCTTATACTTTCACCCTCTTTGTTCAAGTCATGAGCCCATTTAGACATTATTCAGTCGGGTTAGGTGTTAGGGTATTTGTTGCTGTCTACTTTCTGCTATATTATTTTCCAAATACCCAGCAATTTTTCTCAAAGAACCTTCTTGTTCCAGAAGGGAGAGAAATAGAAATAATTTCTTATTAAAACTTGAAATGCAATAAAACAATGAAAATTTTAGCTATTTAGCCTATGCATGCAGAAGGTTCGGTTAAAAATAACTACCTATCTATCTAGCCAGCTATATCTATGTGTTTGTGTGTCCATGTGGTGCTCAGTGTGCCTCTGTATGTGGGTGTAACCACAAGCCTTAGGAAAATTAAATTAGAAAATGCAGTAATCAGCTTGCGTTTGATTTTATCTTGTTCAAGAGAGCAAAGCCCCTCAGAATCCTTTCATCTAAAAAGAGTAGGCTTATGGGAAAGAATAATTTATTCAGAAAAATTAGAAAGACTTAGAAGTACAAGGAAATATTAAAGTGCAAACTTAGAGATTCAAGATATACAGAAAAGAAAATATGAAAATTACTAAGCATGAAACAGTAGAGGCAAGATGGTGGAGAAAATCCACGCAGTTGCCAGAGTTCTTTACAGTTTCCTTGGTCATAAAGCTAACTCAAGTCTCTAACTGAATTTGGAGGAACAGAACACACAAAATTCAGAGAGAAGTCATTTTCGAACTTAGATATTGTTGAAGGACTTCAGAAAGTCTGTGTCACTTTGGCTAAAAAGGGAGCAGGACCCACTTAAAAGCAGGATGCAGGGAATCTGGGAGGTGAGATTTTAGCCACAATACAGATCAGCATTTGAGTCCCCCTGTCCCAGCCTCAGAGTGTCAGTGGGTCAGCAGGCTAGCCAGAGACTTCAATCCAAGCACAGAAGGCAAGCTGACAGCCCACTGGTGAGTCTAGGCCAGTTCAATCCAGCCCAGAGGGGAAGTTGAAGCACCTGCTGCTCCCTGCTCAGAAAATCAGAATATGCCCTTTCTCCCTTGAAAAGAAAGAGACATGGTGTCCCTGGCACTGAGAGCAGTGCTTAACTTTTTATATTAAAAAGAAAAGCATAAAGAGTCCTATATAAGGAAAGCCGTGGTAACAAGGAAGATCAGAACATAAAATGACCAAAGGACAGCAAAAGCATCAGGCGATATGTGAAATTGAAAGGGGAACATGAAATGGTCTCAAGCTCAAAAGATTTGCAGGAAGAGCTCAGAGAGAATTATAAAAATCAAGTCCAGAGAGGTAGAAGAAAATGAGAGAAAGAAATGAGAGTTATGGCAGTTCTGAAGGTGGAGCCAAGATGGTGGAGGCATCGCAGAGAGATGGCAGAGGGATGGTGGAGGGAAGCCAGGAAGCTGCTCAAGCTTTCCAGGTCTTTTCCAAATACCACAAACCAAATCTTCTGACAGAGTCTGATTAAAAGAAACTCGCCTCCTCAAGACAGATAGAAGGATTTCAAGAAAGGTCAGTGTCGCTAAGGGAAAGGGGGTATTCAGCCCAGCTCAGATGGTGTTCAGGAAAGCCAGTGAGAGGGTCTTAGTCACAGCAGATCAGAAACTGAGATCCTCTGTCCTGGATCAGTGCCAGAGAGACTAGAAGGACAATGCCCGGGCAAATTGCTAGCCTAGGAAATCAGGCTCTTGCCTGGAGAGACAAAGTAGCACTGCCCCTGCTGAGAGCAAGACACCAAACAAACTGTACTCCAAGCCGAGGCTCAGAGCTGCACAAGAAGCTTGGGACAACTGCACCCCAGGAGCAGCGTTCAACATAAAAGTCACATAATCTGGGAAAAGAAAATGAGCAAAAAACAGAAAAGAGCCTGCAAACTACTGGGAGGACAGAGAAAACCAAAAGACCCCCTGAAATGAGGACAAAATGTCCATTGGGGGAAAATCAAAAGATGATAGGAATTGATCTCAAGCCCAAAGACGCTTCTTGGAAAGGCTTATGAAAGATTTTCAAAGGCAAATAAGAGAGGTAGAAGAAAGACTGGGAAAAAGAATGAGAGTAAACAAGGGAGAGAGTCAACAGCTTGGGAAAGGAAAACAGTTTTTTTTTTTTTTTTTTTTTTTAATGGACTAAATGCAAAAAACAAAAACAAAAAAAAAAAAAAAACAAAAACAAATAAAAACCCACTGAATAAAACACCTTCAAAAGTAGAACTAATCAAATGAAAAAAGAAATACAAATGTTAATGGAAGAAAATCCCACATTAAAAAGTAAAACCAGATAAATTGAAGCTAATGACTCTTAGGAGACATCAAGAATCATTAAACCAAAAAGAATGAAAAAATGGAAGAAAATGTAAAATACCTCATTGGAAAAACAGCTGAGCTGGAAAATAGATCCAGGAGACATGATTTTAAAATGATTAGTCTATCTGAAAAAAAATGACCAATAAAAAAGAGAGCCTGGATAGCATTCTTCAAGAGATCAAAGAAAACTGACCTGGTATTTCAAAACTGGAAGGCAAAATAGTCATTGAAAGAATCCAGCAAAAGGTAAAATGGGGAAAAATATATATTGTTTAAAGGTTAAACTGTTTCTACCTGAAGATGGGAAAATGGCATTTGTAATTTTTGAGAAATGTATCTTTTCTTGGGGCAATAGGAGGGGACATATATAAACAGATGGGAAAATGCCAACTGCATCCTAAGAGAGAACTATGGAGATTGAATATGCACCAAAGCATAGTATTTTCATCATTTTTGTTTGTTTATAATGTGTTTTTCACTTTTGGTTTGATTTTTCTCGCACAATAAGACAAATATGGAAATACATTTTAAAAGACAAATACATATTTAACCTTTATCAGATTGCTTGCTGTTTTGGGAAATGGGTAGGCAAGGAAAAGAGGAAAAAAAAAAAAATTAAAATACAAGTCTTACAAAAAGAAATCTTGAAAACTATATTTGTATGTATTTGGAAAAATAAAATACATTGATAATTTAAAAAAAAAAAAAGAAATTGAAGAAGCCATCAATTAACTTCCCAAGAAAAAAAAATCTCTAGTGCCACAGGCATTTAGAGATGAATATTACCAAACATTCTAATACTACATAATTTCAATATTAATAAAATTTTATTAATTAATTAATTCCAATACTACATAAAATATTTGGGAGACAGAGGTGACAAAGATCATGCAAATTCCTTTTTTGATTGTAATTTTGGTGCTGATACCTGAATTTGGAAGAGCAAAACAGAGAAATAAAGTTCCCTAAAGAATATTGGTATTCATAAAATGATAAATATGATAAAGAATAAGAATATTTATACAAAAATCTTAACTAAAAAGTTTGCAACTATTAATCACCAAGATAATCTACTCTGATCAAGGGCGACTGATGCCAGCATTACAGATCTGGTTCAGGATAAGGAAAACTTCAGCATAACTGACAATATTAACAATAAATCTAACAAAAAGCTAATTATGTCAAATGAAGAAAAATAAAATTTAAAAAACAGGAACAGTTTTCCTAATAAAATTTTCCTAATAAAAAGACTAGAAAATTTAGGAATAAATGGATTTTCTTGAACATAAGTTGTAGTTATCTAAAATAATTAGCCAGAATTATACTGAGAATTGCATATTATCAATAAACACTACATATTCCACAATGCAATTAATACCTTCTATACCATGTTTACTCCTGTTTCAAATCTTGACACTAGGAACAGAGGTTTGTAATAATGGAGAATATATACTGTTATGGCTAATTGAAAAGAATACTATTTACAAAGGTTTGAAAAGAATTTTGCAACTAGAATTCATAGGAATAGATTTATCGTCTTGCTGCAAAACATTCAAAAAAAAAATGTTGGAGGCATTGCTTTTATTTCCTTTCTTTTTGTTCCTCAAAACCATCATAAACATTTCAAGAGAATACACACAAAAAGGCCCCAAAATAAATCCTTGTAGAATTGAAATGGGAAAAGTATGCATGAATTGGATTTTCTTACCACAGCACACATCTCTTTGGCTTCATTCAGAAATTTCTCTGTTTTCTCTTCCAAAATTGCTATTTTGGTCAGTTCCTGCTTTTTGAATGCAGATTCCCTGGAATAACAAAACCAGAACAATGAGTATTTTAAATTCTCTAAATGCTGACTTGGATATCAAGAGTCTAGGCTTTTGACTGACTTTTGACCCTGGCAAAGACTAGTCAATCAGGTATTCTAGATTCCATTCATTGACATCTCTATAATATTGCCCAACTCCATATCATTCACTTGTGTGTTCACCTGAACATTTTGTCCATTCATCACTGTATCTTTTAATTCTAAATATAAATATTCCATTGTGGGTGGTTCCCCAAATAATGGATACTCTTTTATTCTAGTTTGATCTTTTGTGCTCATAACAATTCAAAATTCTTTTCCAGCCTGTTTCCTTTCTCATACGGACTGTTTTAAATCAACTCAGTAGCCGAATGACAAAAGAATTATCACTACAAATGTCTGAATATAATCTGTTTCACAGACAGTTTGCATATAATTCCCAGTAAAGGACTGAACACAATATAGGGACTGTATGTTGTAATTTTTATAACTTCACCAGGATATTTTCCCTTTTTGTCTCCTAAAGAAATTCTACCATTGTGAAATTCCACTAGTAGGACGTGTGTATACCCAATTTTCCATAGAGGGGCCAGAAAGAAAGAACTTTGATTGATGTTTTCTATTTTTACAAGTCATTTATTTCCTCAAAGTTTGCCTCTTCTGGAGTAAATTTTATTTCCTGAAAGGGGAAAAAGATTTTTAGAAAGAACAAAATAAAATACATATTTTAAAAAGCAATGCCAAAATTATGACTTCAGATTACTATAAACTTATATCCTGATGATATTTTTCAGGCAGGAAAGATTTCTGTAGCAGGTAATCATTTCTTCAAAAGCTCCTCTCCTCGAAACATGCAACATGAGGGGCATCTATGTGGTACAGTGGATAGACTACTAATCCTGAAGTCAGGAGGATCTAAATTTAAATCTGGTTTTACACACTCAACACTTACTAATTGGATGATTTTGTGCAAGTCAACCCTAAACTGCCTTAATAATAATAAAATAAAAATAAAAATGCAATATGGATTTTGAATCAACTTCTAAAAATTCAGTCAAACAAGGAGGCGGCATTAGATCTTAACTTTTTGGATTACCAACTTTATAGAGGGTAAACCTTTTTTGAAACCCATTGGAGAATGTGTACAAACTACATTTGTCCAAAGGGTATGAAAGTGAAGAAGCATAGAAAGAGAATCCTGCCCACTCATCTGCTGGAATTTTTCTTTAGTCCCTACAATTCATCACAAATCTGGACTTTCAAAAGGGATACAAGAAGAGACTCACTTTGTGAGTCTTTCTTTGAAAGGTGCAAAGATACAAGAAAGTTCAAAATTGCCTCCTATTTTTTTTTTCTTTTTCAGAAGCAGTCTGATTTGTTTAGGGTCAGGAAAAAAAAAAAAAAAAGATTGTCTAAGTCTGGATTTGAACTGCAATCCTTCTGACTTTAAGGCCAATACTTCCAGCTAATGTGCCATCTAACTTCCCAAATACTAATTATTTGCAAAATCAATGCATTAGCTGGTTTTAAGAAGTCATTTATTTTTGCCTCTTCTTCACAGTTGCTGTAAATTATGGTTTCTTGTGATGTATATAGAGATCTCTGTAGGTAGGATACTAGTCCTAACTGTGGTAGTTAAAAAAAAATAAAACTAAATGAATACAATTTCACTTTTAAAAGCCCATCTTAATTTAAAAGGTTGTATAAGAAATGATGGTGTGTGCATACACACACAACACACACATCCATGTAAAGCTGTTTTGCTAAGAACAGAAAAGGAATAAATGCCAGAGATACATAGAAGGCAAAAGTGATAAGATTTCACAGCTATCACTATGATATACAACTGTGAGAAAGGACTGACACCCAGTAGTGAAAACACAGCTTTGAAAGAAGTCTGATTTGTCAAGACAAACGGGATTACCGGAGCATAATTACAATATACTTTTCACAGAAATCAAATTAGATCTATACAAATGGAAAAATAGCAATTGTCATGGAGGGGCCCAGCTATAATAAAATGACCCCACCCCCCAATTAATCTAATGATCTGAATACCACATAAATCATACTACTAAAAATTACTTTTAAAGCAGTAGAAAAATAACAAATTCAACTGACCCAACAAAGGGCCAAGAATAAGAAGGAATTAATGGGAAAAATGTAATGAAACCTGCCTGACATACCAGATTAAGACCATATTATGGAAGTAATGGTCATCAAAACGATTGGTAATGGTTGAGTGTACAGGTGAGTCCACAAAGCATGCTGGCTACAATCAATGAAATCATTAACTAGTGTTTGAGAAAACAAGGATTCCAGCTCCTGGGATAAGAACCACTATCTGATAAAGATTGTTGTGAAATTGAAAAATAGCATGGCTGAAACATAGCACTGACCAACATCTAACAACCAATATCAAGATAAGGTCAAATGGGTTCGTGATTTGGACAAAGGATGTTACCTATAAGAAAATGGAGAACAAGGAGTAGTTGTCCACCCTCTCAGCTCTTGGAGAAGGGAAGAATTTATGACCAAAGAAGAACTAGACAACATTTTGATATGCAAATGGATAATTTTGACATAAAATTAGTAAGTTTTTGCAATAAATGAAAGCAACCAAAATTAGAAGAGAAGCAGTGAAGGGTAAACAATTTTATGTTTAGTAATTCTTGAAAAAAAGAGTCAAATTTATAGAATGCAAGTCTTTCTCCTTAATTGATAAATGGTCAAAGCTATAAACAGAAAATTTTCAAATAAAAAATTAAACCATCAGTAGTCATTGGAAAAACATTCCAAATCACCTTTACACAGAAATGCAAAGAAAATAACCTAAAATGCTCCTTCACATTTTTCGTGATTGGCTATGATGACTGGAAAAGATAATATTTGAGTGGATGGGAAAACAGGGACACTTAATATATTGTTATAAAGTTGTGTATTGAGCTAGACATTCTGGTGAGCACTGAAACCTACTCAAACATGACAACAGTAAGTGCAGTGAAGAGGAGCAGAATCCAAAGAACATTGCACATAATAACAGCGCAAGATTATGTGATCTTATGATAAACTTAGCTCCTCTCAGTAATTCAACTGATATACATACCTAGATTTAGAATGGAAAATGTCATCTATATCCAGAAAACTATGGACACTAAATGCAACTTTGTGCATACTATTTTTCAAACTTTGTTTTTTATTATTTGATTTTTCATTTTAATTGTTTTTTCTTTTTGTCATTCAGATTTCTATCGCCAACATGAGAAATATGGAAATATTCAAATGAATGAAAATATATCAGATTGATTTCTCTCTTCAGGAAGGGAGGATTAAAAGGATAAAGGAAGGAAAACTGTGAACTCAAATTCCTAAAAAATGGAATGTTGAAACCATCTTTACATGTCATTAAGGCCATGAAAATGAGCTCAGTTTCTATTATTTAATATTAATTTTGACATCCCTGTATTTTTTCTAGAAAATTTAGGAGTGGCCACAAAATCAGTCCTTGAAAAACTTTGTGAATTCAAATAGAAAAGTATATATGAATTGACTTTTCAATTATGAAACACATTTTCAGCTCAAAGAAAGATGCATTTTGTTCCTCAAAGTCTTACTAGGAGTTTTTGTTGTTCAAATTCATTTTCTCTGAAAAATAAAAGCAGCATTGTTATAGTTTAAGTGGAGAAAATTCTATCAAGAGGCTCCGCTTCTATCCCAGTTTTCCCACATAGATAATGAATGACTTCATTCCATTGGATTTCATTCTTAGACATCACTATAATAATTGACATGTTGTGGTCATTTGCTTGTGTCTCAACTTTAACATTCTCTTAATCATCACAATCTGTATAATACTTCACTTTTAACTCTGAACATGATTTTTCTCTTATGAGTCATTAATAAATCACTTATACCTCTAATTTTTTGTGTGTGTTCAACAAAATAGGTTCTACAATTATTTACTTACTGCTACTCTTCTAATTTCAAGTCTCACATTTTTCTTTGAGTTGATAATCTATAATTTCTTCACATAATCTAACTTGTCAGGCATTTCAAGCATCTTCAGGTTTCAAAGTAAAAAAATAATAATATTAGTATTGTTATTTGATCATAAGTTGATGTTTTTACCACTTAGCCTAATATACCCTACGACAGGTAGAGTGAGAATAAAGAGATGGCAGGTATTAGGTGGGGGGAAAGAGTGGTTATACTTCTATTATTTTAACTTGTCTGCGTTCTGTGAAATCCCACTAATAGTACATGAATATACCTTGAGTTTAAGAGAGGCTGTTAAAGAGAAAGTACATACACGATACACGATACACGATCACACGATACTTTATTTTCAATGTCCTCTTTCTCTTCTTCAGCTTCCTTTTCTTCCTGTAAAAAAGAATGTTTTACAAAGAGAAATAAGATGCTTTTCTAAAGCATTTCCAAGTGAAATTTTTGAGCTAAAATGACTTTGAATTTATGTTTTGTTCATAAATTCTAATCTCTTAGATTAGATTACATTAGGTTAGAGTCATTTCCTTAACACTCTCTTTTGAAGATGACCATAAAATTGGACAATTAAAAAGATGGAGGGAACTGGAAGATGGAATAGGAAGACTTTCTCCATGAAAAGTCTTATCATAAAGAAGTTCTTATCAAAACTTTTTGGCTCTTCTTAAGACGAAAAAACCGAAATGGATGAAAGGAACACATTGCGTTGCAAATAAAACCCAGAAACAAGTGGAACCAAGGAAGTCTCATTATTTAACCAAACATAAGAACACAGTGCATGAAGGACCCTTGTCCCACCCAAACTACCGTAGAAAACCCGTAAAATCAGAGTACAAAGCAACTTTCCAATCCTCTTCCAATGGCATCATACATGAATTAAACACAGAAGAAATTGGGCATATAGCTAGCTTTGACATAAAATGGAATAATCAAACATCATTTAAATTAAAGGATTTTTCTATGATAAAATAAGCAAATAAACATGCTGGAGGAGGTAAGGAAATATAGGTTAACTGTCTATATGTTATTGGAAGAGTGAAAAAGTGGCCAATAGTTGTGGAGAAAACACTTAGAATGACAAAAGGTCATTGAAAAAGACTATGCTGGAATCATTGATCCGCGTAATACAGGGGATATATATGCTATGATAACAAAAGATGTGCGTCTATATGTAGTGACATTTCTTGAAAGAAACTTAATAGATGTCCAGCAGTTCAGAGCAGATAAATTTATGGACTGGAACTGTGAAAGATATTATGCCAGATACACTTCAGAAAAAATTATTAAGAATTTTTCATGTACTGCCCAACATACTGACCTCTGGGAATACAATAGAAGGTAAAAAATAGTTCCAGCTGCTAATATCTATTCAATTAGAAAACAACTTTAAAACGAGGTATGTATGTACTATATAATAAGGACATATATATATGTGTGTGTGTGTGTGTGTGTGTGTGTGTGTGTGTGCATGTAGTAGATATATAGAAAATCTAAAAAAAGGAAGGCATTACCCAGGGACAGGGTGGGGAGAGGTATAAATGGGGAATGCTCACTACCAAAGGGCTCGTTCAGAAGGTAAAATTGCATCCTTGTAGGTCATGAAAGTCAAGAAATGGAGGTGAAGAGAATGAAGATTCCAGACAGAGGGAACAAAACACTGAGAAAACATGAAATTGGGACCAAAGAGTAGTGTCAAGAAGAGCAAAAAGCTCCGGAATATCTGGATTTTAAGAAAACTTGGAGAGAGGAAAGAAGAGAGAAGACTGGATGTTAGAATGATGGCAAAAGTGATTTGAAAAGCCAAAGACACACCTGATAGGAGGGACTGGAACCCCTCGATTTTATTGAATTAGAAAAGAAAGTCACCAGATGGTTAGTGCAGAAGGCAGTGGCGGAGGGAGAACTGAGCATGAGAGGCTCTGCAAACCTGTAGAGACCATGACACCAAGGAGGAAGAAGAAGAGAAAATAGGAAATATTGTGAAGGAAATGAGTTGATCATGGCAAGAAACCTCTCCAGCAGATAATGATTCCTAGAATTCATGGGAGTTCGCGGATTCCAAACCCAGATGTAATAAAGAGGGGAGAAGTTAAGGAAAAGAGGACAGTGCCTTGGAGCACATAGTCATGCTGAGCAGCATGGCTTGGAAGTGGATCCTACAAAAGCAGACTCGGATGGACTGAGAAAAGTAAAAAGAGAAGCCCCGGGTAGGAGCTCTCTCACAAAAACTGATGGAGGAAAGCCTGTTCAAGAGGACAGGATGATCAACAAGGTTAACACTCAGGAGAGATCGCAAAAGATAAGATTTGAGACAAAGACTTGGTAGCAGAAGTCATCACTGATAACTCTGAAAAATAAAAGTCCATGGTGTTCCAACCAATTAATTCAAAAAATGCAGAGCAATCTAGGTAACTATTTATTAACTGATGCAGAATGAAGCATGTGTGATATTAGAAATTTAAAATGAAAACAACCATGAAAGTCTGCCATTCTCCAAATGAAACATCCTATTTATCACTTAGAAAATGCCAAATGAAATACAAGTCACTCCAACTTGTTAGTGAGGCAATAGGTCATGATCTAGATTGCTGTATATTGTCACATGCTAATTTATGTTGCCAGTTGGTGATGAATAATATTATTGAAAGTATTGTTCTATACATATATGTTTGTGTATATGGCTGTATTATTTATTTTCATGTCGGACTTTGAATTAGAAGAAACTGTTCAATGGTGAGAATGTAAAATGAGTTGAGAAAAGAAGATTAGAAATACAATATATTAAACTTATAAAGTATATCCCCTGTAAATAGATATGATGATTTTTATGATTTCTATTAGTGCTTCAAAATGATGAAACTAAAAAGGTATTTGTTTTAAGCAACAGACTTTTGAAATTGCATTGAATTTCATGTATTAAAATTATCACTAGAAATAATCACACACAGCAAGTTAAAACAAATTCTTCCCTTAATTCAGTTCCTAGAAATAGGAAAAGGGACATACTGTTTTGGACAAAAAACATTTCTTTCATGTTTTGAGATGCTCCACCAAAGCTGCCAGCATCCTCACATTGCGGGCATTGCTTGATGCCTTCCTATCCTTCTCATTACATCCTTCTGGGATTGCAGGCAAATATATTTCAATAAATGCTTGTAGCACAACTGATAAAAACCCATGAATTGAATAACTCACAGTGGAGCAAAGCTCTTCAAATTTCCTGGTCAATTTCAGGGCTTTTCCTACCCAGAGATTGTTCTTCCAAGTCCAGCTTTATTACAATTTCTGAAATACATAACCAGCTGTGTATGTGTTTAAGGTAGAGTGTGTGCTGACTTGATATCAAGAATTTTGTTTTGATCCCAATTTTTCCACTTTACATAGTTGAATGCAATTAGTTATCAATAACAGATTCCACTCATTGAAATCTACATGATAGGCAAACTTTGGACGCAACTTATCAATTATTCTCCTGTGTATTCCCCTACTTTCACTCTTTCTTATGTAAGATAATTCAGTTTCAAAACCAAAGAACATTTTCTTGTGGATGTTTACCAATTTATCGTTTATTCTTTTATTCTGTTCTTTTCTATGCTTACATTAAAAAATGAAGCTATTTTTAGAATATTCTTTTCCTTCTAATGATCTAATGATTTCTTCCTTTTTAATTCCTGATATTACCTTTTGTTGTTAATCATTCAGAATTTCTTCACTCAGTTGTATCTGTCAGACATTGTGACATTTCACATTTTTTTTGAGAAACAAAATATTAATGCTCAAATTATGAATATAATCTCTTTACACTTGTGCACACAATGTACTAGATTTGTACCCTTTCCAAAAAGGATTATATGTTATAGAGCAAATTTACCTCATTTTCTTTCACTTTACCATAGTTGAACGAAATAGGCATATTGACCCGTGCTTAGTGCCCCGTACCCCCATTAAGTTTTTCAAGCATCTATCGCCATTCACATACATTTTTTTTTTTTCTGAGCATGCAAGTTCCTTTGTTTGAGGTCATTAAATTAATCTATACATTTTGCTCTGTTTTTTTGTTGTATATTTGTGTGTGTATGCTCCACACAAATTCAAAGATATAGCAAGAATTGTCCTTTTTTGAATTGATGTGATCTATTTTAATTCTGATATCCTTTTGGATGTGGATAATGGTAATTTCTATAGACTCAATTTGCTAGCATTTCAGGCCCTCCAGAAGTACAAAGTTAACTTTGAATAATAAAGATTAAAAGAATAAATATTTTATGGATACTAACATCTCTTTTTAACTGCATACCCATTACACTCTTAATACGGCTATAATCCCATTAAAGGCAAAAAGGGATAGACATAGTAAACAAATATTTGGACTCGTAATGTGACAAGATATTGTAATATTTTTTTTACTAAAGATATCCTGCTATCTCTAAAACCCATTAGTAATACAAAAGTATACCTTATACTACTATAAATAGGAGAGGATATTCTCATCCAGAAACATTCTTCAAGAATAGCGAATCTTCTTTTAGTGTTTTCATAAGAAAATAGAAAAGAAAGTTAAAATCAGAAAGAGAAAGTTAAAATATAAAATAGATTTTATATAAAATTAAAGTCAAAAATTTATAAGTTAACAAATTAAACCTACTTGTTTGTTGAGATGAGTAAAAGGCAAATGCCATAGTTTCTTCTTGTGTGGGACATGCCTTTAAGCACCTCTTCATTCCCATTGAATTACCAACTTTCATCACACAGAAGCCAGTCAACAGAACCTAGATAGATAGCCACGGCATTGGACCCTAAGAGTTGAGACAGTAGCCATGTCTGTATACTTTTGAACACTTTTACCTCCTCATGCTCTGGGGGGGGGCTGCCTTCTCTCCCTCATCTGTCACACTCATGGGCAATGCACTGTGGAAAAGAGATCTTTTCCTCTTTCCAAGCTGGAAACGCACATGCCAATTTATTGTGACTTGTGGATTCTCTATTTAGTCTGCAGCCTACCTCTCCTTAGTTGGTTCAAGGTCTCACCCTTTGCTTTCCATCCTCAATCATTTCTCCTGCTCACAGTTTGTCCACATAGTCCTGCGCTGATTTTCATAGCCCTGAAAAGAAAAGAATGTTCCAAATCACTATTGATCAGAGAAGTGCAAATTAAGACAACTCTGAAATACCACACCTGTCAAATTGGCTAAGATGACAGGAAAAAATAATGATGAATGTTGGAGGGGATGCAGGAAAACTTGGACACTGATGCATTGTTGGTGGAGTTGTGAATGAATCCAACTATTGTGGAAAGCAAGCTGGAATTATGCCCCAAAAGTCATCAAACTGTGCATACCCTGTGATCCAGCAGTGCTACTACTGGGCCTATATCCCAAAGAGATACTAAAAAAAGGGAAAGGGACCTGTATGTGCCAAAATGTTTGTGGCAGTCCTGTTTGTAGTGGCTAGAAACTGGAAAGTGAATGGATGCCCATCAATTGGAGAATGATTGGGTAAACTGTGGCATATGAATGTTATGGAATATTATTGTTCTGTCAGAAATGATCAGCAGGATGAATAGAGAGAGGCTTGGAAAGACTTACATGAACTGATGCTGAGTCAAATGAGCAGGATTAACAGAAAGATTAATTCCTCAACAGAAGAGGAAATCGAGTAATTAAATAACCTAGTAGAGGGGAAGTGATCAAACCATAAATGTGTTCTCTGAGAAAAAATTCCCACAGCAAGATGGATTTACAAGTGAATTCTCCCAAATATTTAAAGAACAACTAATTTAATATCACACAAATAAGTGAAATTAAAATGACAGAGTTTGACTAAATTCCTTCTATGACAAAATGTGATTCAAATACATAAACCAGAATACAAAAACAAAGAAAGAAAAATATATATAACCAAATTTATTTTTCTTTTCATTTCTTATTTTCACTTGAGATTTATAGTTATTTATTACGGTTTATTTGTTTCAAGGCCATTGGGTTTATGACGGCCCGGCCAGGAGTCACAGCTAGAAAGTATCATGTCAGCCTGAACTCAAGTGCCCCCAAATTCAGGGTTGGTACTCTATCTACTGCACTATCTAGCTGCCCTTTTCCCCAAATTTAAAATAATATCACCAAGGCAATGGCAGCAATATATCAATAAGGTTGTAGAATAGGACTAGTGAGGATTTGGACTAGGAATATCAGGCTGATTCAATTATTGGGAATTGGATTGTTAATAGAATGGGAAAATATTAGAATATTATTTAAAGCAGGAAAACTTTAACAACACAACCCTTTATTCTTGTGAAAATAACAGAAAGCACAGAATTAAATGAAGCTTTTTCTTAAATGTGAGAAATAATACGGTCTAAACTCAATGTAAGCACTATTTGGAGTGTAGATAAAATAGAATTCTTTTCAATAATAACAGGAGTGAAACAAGCATGTTCATTTTCACCATTATTATTCAATATTCCACTAGAAATGTCAGCTATCACAATAAGAAATCAAAAAGAAACGCAAGGAATCCAAAAAGGCAATGAGGAAACAAAACTATCATACTTTTCAAAGGATATGCTAGTAAACTTAGTGAATCTTAGAGAATCAACTAAAACTTTAGTCAGAGCAATGAACCACATTAGCAACAAAAAAGAGGAGACAAAATACAAATCAAGAAAAAGCATAAGTACTTTGATGTATTGCCAAAAAAAAACAAAAACAAATAAACAACAGGAATGTTTAGATAATACAATACTTGTATACAGTATTAAAATACTTGGGAGTCTGCCATCACACACAACAGAACAACATGACCACAATTACCAAACACTTTTCACATGAATACAATTTGAAAAAAAATTGGAGAAATGTTAAAGGCTCATCGGGAGGCAAAGCCACTATGATGAAAGTTAAAATTTTTTTTATTGAGTATAGTATCGTAATCAAATCACCAAAATATCATTTTATAGAGCTAAAATTTAATCAAAATAAATCTAGAAGAAGAAATAGTTTAAATTATCAGTGAAATCAGGCATAATGAAGGAGAGGAAAGGGAAGAGGAAGATGTATGGAAGACAATAAGGAGGAGGACAAAAAGAAAACAGAAAAGAAGTAAGAAGCAAAAATGAAAATGAAGGTGGAGAAGTAGAAGAAGAGGAAGAGAAAAGAAAGGGAGGAAGGAAAGAAGAAAGAAAGAAAGAAGTAAATTATACAGCAATAGAAGAAAACATGTTCCTTGTACCTCATGCATAGCTCCATGCTTCACATTCTAATCCTGTATTTTTGTGTATAACTCAATCTGTATATGTCTCATTTTTCTATTAGCACTTTGCCATAATAATAAGAAAGGAAATACCTCTGAGCTCCCTACTTCTACTGTCCCATACTCAGATTTCCTGGAATTGAGCATAGTTGGTCACCTCTCTCAGTGACAGGCCTTTCAGAGTCACCCTCTGATCACAAGCAATCAGACTGGCATGGAGAATGTGTCCCGGAGAAGGGCCTAATCTTATTTGGATATGTGTGGAAGTACAGCCAAAGTATCAGTGATGTAATTAATAAAAGAGGACCAGCACCTGTGGATGGTAATATTCATGGTAGGAGTTGAAAAGCCTTAAAGAGAAAGTGTGATTTCTGTTTCATTGACTTGGGGGTCTAGGAAGAAAAAATTTTTATTTTCATCATAGTGGCTTCCTCTCTCCCAATGAGCTTCCTTAACATTTCTTCCATTTTTTCTCAAATTGTATTCATAAAGTGTTTGTACTGTGTTCATGTTGTTCTTGTTGTGGTAAAAGTTACAGACTCCCAAGTATTTGAAAACTTTGTGGTGGCAGTATTAAAGTTCTTTAGAGTTCTCATAAAACCTCTGTGGAAACGCGGATTTCAGAACTTTTCATTGCTGTCCTAGTAGGAATCTGAAAGACCATGTCTAAGGAGTATTTCTCAAGGTCGGGAATCTGGGTCCCAAGTCTTATATAAAAGGATTTCTGTCCCATATCCACAGACATCCTGGTACAAGTCCGAGGTGTCCGAAGCGGCGGTATTAGGATAATCAATACTGATTTGGAGCTTTTAAATTAGGAAATGGCTTTCATTCCATTGTTGTCTGAAACTTGCTTTATCTTTTGAATATCTATTCGGTGGAGAATAGTTTGTGGGCTCTTATAAATTTGAGTCAATTTTATATAGTTTAGAAATGAGACCTTTATTAGAAACACTGGCTGTAAATGGTTTCAGACTTTCTTGCTTCCTTCTAATGTTGGCTCTTGGTTTTGTTTGAACAAAACTTTTTAAATTTAGTATATAAACAACAACTTATCCATTTTCCATTTCATAATGTTTACTGGTTCTTACTTGGTCAAAAATTCTTCCAGAGATCTGAGAGGTACATTAACTTCCTTGTTCTCCTAATTTGCTTATACTTTCACCCTCTTTGTTCAAGTCATGAGCCCATTTAGACATTATTCAGTCGGGTTAGGTGTTAGGGTATTTGTTGCTGTCTACTTTCTGCTATATTATTTTCCAAATACCCAGCAATTTTTCTCAAAGAACCTTCTTGTTCCAGAAGGGAGAGAAATAGAAATAATTTCTTATTAAAACTTGAAATGCAATAAAACAATGAAAATTTTAGCTATTTAGCCTATGCATGCAGAAGGTTCGGTTAAAAATAACTACCTATCTATCTAGCCAGCTATATCTATGTGTTTGTGTGTCCATGTGGTGCTCAGTGTGCCTCTGTATGTGGGTGTAACCACAAGCCTTAGGAAAATTAAATTAGAAAATGCAGTAATCAGCTTGCGTTTGATTTTATCTTGTTCAAGAGAGCAAAGCCCCTCAGAATCCTTTCATCTAAAAAGAGTAGGCTTATGGGAAAGAATAATTTATTCAGAAAAATTAGAAAGACTTAGAAGTACAAGGAAATATTAAAGTGCAAACTTAGAGATTCAAGATATACAGAAAAGAAAATATGAAAATTACTAAGCATGAAACAGTAGAGGCAAGATGGTGGAGAAAATCCACGCAGTTGCCAGAGTTCTTTACAGTTTCCTTGGTCATAAAGCTAACTCAAGTCTCTAACTGAATTTGGAGGAACAGAACACACAAAATTCAGAGAGAAGTCATTTTCGAACTTAGATATTGTTGAAGGACTTCAGAAAGTCTGTGTCACTTTGGCTAAAAAGGGAGCAGGACCCACTTAAAAGCAGGATGCAGGGAATCTGGGAGGTGAGATTTTAGCCACAATACAGATCAGCATTTGAGTCCCCCTGTCCCAGCCTCAGAGTGTCAGTGGGTCAGCAGGCTAGCCAGAGACTTCAATCCAAGCACAGAAGGCAAGCTGACAGCCCACTGGTGAGTCTAGGCCAGTTCAATCCAGCCCAGAGGGGAAGTTGAAGCACCTGCTGCTCCCTGCTCAGAAAATCAGAATATGCCCTTTCTCCCTTGAAAAGAAAGAGACATGGTGTCCCTGGCACTGAGAGCAGTGCTTAACTTTTTATATTAAAAAGAAAAGCATAAAGAGTCCTATATAAGGAAAGCCGTGGTAACAAGGAAGATCAGAACATAAAATGACCAAAGGACAGCAAAAGCATCAGGCGATATGTGAAATTGAAAGGGGAACATGAAATGGTCTCAAGCTCAAAAGATTTGCAGGAAGAGCTCAGAGAGAATTATAAAAATCAAGTCCAGAGAGGTAGAAGAAAATGAGAGAAAGAAATGAGAGTTATGGCAGTTCTGAAGGTGGAGCCAAGATGGTGGAGGCATCGCAGAGAGATGGCAGAGGGATGGTGGAGGGAAGCCAGGAAGCTGCTCAAGCTTTCCAGGTCTTTTCCAAATACCACAAACCAAATCTTCTGACAGAGTCTGATTAAAAGAAACTCTCCTCCTCAAGACAGATAGAAGGATTTCAAGAAAGGTCAGTGTCGCTAAGGGAAAGGGGGTATTCAGCCCAGCTCAGATGGTGTTCAGGAAAGCCAGTGAGAGGGTCTTAGTCACAGCAGATCAGAAACTGAGATCCTCTGTCCTGGATCAGTGCCAGAGAGACTAGAAGGACAATGCCCGGGCAAATTGCTAGCCTAGGAAATCAGGCTCTTGCCTGGAGAGACAAAGTAGCACTGCCCCTGCTGAGAGCAAGACACCAAACAAACTGTACTCCAAGCCGAGGCTCAGAGCTGCACAAGAAGCTTGGGACAACTGCACCCCAGGAGCAGCGTTCAACATAAAAGTCACATAATCTGGGAAAAGAAAATGAGCAAAAAACAGAAAAGAGCCTGCAAACTACTGGGAGGACAGAGAAAACCAAAAGACCCCCTGAAATGAGGACAAAATGTCCATTGGGGGAAAATCAAAAGATGATAGGAATTGATCTCAAGCCCAAAGACGCTTCTTGGAAAGGCTTATGAAAGATTTTCAAAGGCAAATAAGAGAGGTAGAAGAAAGACTGGGAAAAAGAATGAGAGTAAACAAGGGAGAGAGTCAACAGCTTGGGAAAGGAAAACAGTTTTTTTTTTTTTTTTTTTTTTTAATGGACTAAATGCAAAAAACAAAAACAAAAAAAAAAAAAAAACAAAAACAAATAAAAACCCACTGAATAAAACACCTTCAAAAGTAGAACTAATCAAATGAAAAAAGAAATACAAATGTTAATGGAAGAAAATCCCACATTAAAAAGTAAAACCAGATAAATTGAAGCTAATGACTCTTAGGAGACATCAAGAATCATTAAACCAAAAAGAATGAAAAAATGGAAGAAAATGTAAAATACCTCATTGGAAAAACAGCTGAGCTGGAAAATAGATCCAGGAGACATGATTTTAAAATGATTAGTCTATCTGAAAAAAAATGACCAATAAAAAAGAGAGCCTGGATAGCATTCTTCAAGAGATCAAAGAAAACTGACCTGGTATTTCAAAACTGGAAGGCAAAATAGTCATTGAAAGAATCCAGCAAAAGGTAAAATGGGGAAAAATATATATTGTTTAAAGGTTAAACTGTTTCTACCTGAAGATGGGAAAATGGCATTTGTAATTTTTGAGAAATGTATCTTTTCTTGGGGCAATAGGAGGGGACATATATAAACAGATGGGAAAATGCCAACTGCATCCTAAGAGAGAACTATGGAGATTGAATATGCACCAAAGCATAGTATTTTCATCATTTTTGTTTGTTTATAATGTGTTTTTCACTTTTGGTTTGATTTTTCTCGCACAATAAGACAAATATGGAAATACATTTTAAAAGACAAATACATATTTAACCTTTATCAGATTGCTTGCTGTTTTGGGAAATGGGTAGGCAAGGAAAAGAGGCAAAAAAATTAAAATACAAGTCTTACAAAAAGAAATCTTGAAAACTATATTTGTATGTATTTGGAAAAAAAAATACATTGATAATTTAAAAAAAAAAAAAGAAATTGAAGAAGACAATTAACTTCCCAAGAAAAATTTAGTGCCACAGGATTTAGAGATAATAACCAAACATTCTATTTTAATAATTTCAATTTAATAAAATTTTATTAATTAATTAATTCCCAATAAATAAAATATTTGGGAGACAGAGGTGACAAAGATCATGCAAATTCCTTTTTTGATTGTAATTTTGGTGCTGATACCTGAATTTGGAAGAGCAAAACAGAGAAATAAAGTTCCCTAAAGAATATTGGTATTCATTTAAGATAAATATGATAAAGAATAAGAATATTTATAAAAAATTTAACAAAAAGTTTGAAAATATTAACACCAAGATAATCTACCTGATCAAGGGGGGACTAGCCAGCATTACAGATCTGGTTCAAGATAAGGAAACCGATAACTGAAAAATTAAAATAAATCTAACAAAAAGCTAATTATGTCAAATGAAGAAAAATAAAATTTAAAAAACAGGAACAGTTTTCCTAATAAAATTTTCCTAATAAAAAGACTAGAAAATTTAGGAATAAATTTTTCTTGAACATGTTGTAGTTATTAAAATAATTAGCCAGAATTATATGTAATGTCCACAATAAGATACAAGCATTTCCATTAAGAGTAGATGTTTAACAAAGATGCCCATTTTTTCATCATTATTATTCAGTATTCTACCAGAACTGTTAATTTTGGCCAAAGAAGAATAAAACATGAAGGAATTGCAATAATAGCTAATGAAGAAATAAAACTATCACTCTTTGCAGATGATTTAGGGTTTTTTTTTTCAAGAATCCCAAATAATAGATTAGAAACAATTAACTGTAACAAAGGTGTAGGAAAAAAAATCCAAAAATCATAACATTTTCCCACAAAGCCCAGCACTAACAGAGAAATCCCATTTAAAATAATTATAAAACATCTAAAAATTTGGAAGGGTACCTACCAAGACAAACCCAGGAATTTTATGAACACAATTGCAAAAAAATTTTGGCCCCAAACCAGATCTAAACATTTGGAAAAATATAAGTTACTAATATCTAGACTGAGCTAATACAATAAAAATTACATTCCTGCCTTAAATCACCTATTTATTTAGTGTCAAACCAATCAACTTGTCAAAAATATTTTATAGAATTAGAAACTATGATAACTGAATTCACCTAACATTTAAGAATATCTAGGGAATTCATGAAGAAAAAAAGCAAAGGAAAATGCCCTAGCCATAATAGAACTAAAACAATATTTTAAAGAAGGAACCATCATCATTTGGTACAGCCTAAGAAATAGAGTAGTATGATAAATGTGGAAATATGTTTAGAAGATTAATTGTATATATTTAACATATATTGGATAACTTGCTATCTAGAGTAGGGGGTGGGGGAAAGAAAG